>NC_134868.1:13961896-14261896 GCF_049852395.1 Peromyscus maniculatus bairdii
CGCTCAGGCATTCAGAGGGCCAAGGTACAAAGCCTTCCTGTAGGTTGAACTTGGAACTGGTTCATCACTCCTTATTATTCCTGTCAGCCAAAAAGTCATCACACAGGCTAGACTCCATAGAAGGGGAATAGATCCCAAATCTCCATGCCAAGGAAAATTTGGGAGCTTTCTCTAGCCATAATTGCTTCTAACCCTCTTAGTTCCTAGAGCCTGAGAATCTCATGGGAAAACTCACTCTCGGTGCATTTTGTATGCCGTTTTGATGAAAGTGATTATCCTAAAAATATCTAAAATAGAGTTTTTGACAAAGAGAAGTCTAGAAATAGCATCATCATCTGTTGTGAGCACGCGATGCCAGAAACACAGACAAGCGTGTTTCTATCTTTTCACAATGTCACAATTCATTGAATAACAATACGTTCACAAACTACGTTACTTTCATTGACTGCCGTTCACCAAGAAGCCCCACTCTCCCCTCATAGCTAGCCAATGATAATCACAAGTTCTTTTATTATAATTTTAGTTACTTATATTCACTCTCAGATCACACACTTCCCGCCCCCCTGCCCCGTATGCTGTCCAGTGTGCTTTTCTGTTGCTGTGGTTTTTAATACACCCGTATGCTTGCAATCTATCTTGATTAGTTTATAGGCTGTAGCTTGTTACTTGAGGGGATACATTATTTACCAACCCATGCCTCACAGGTGGAGCTGGACTGGTGATGGTGTCTACATGCACAGTGAGGTGCATTTCTACTCAAAATGGAGCTACATGGTGCTTTGTTGAAGTGGAGTCACCTAGGGCAAGGCCCCCAAACCACCACCTCACCCAGTATGGACCAACTTAGAGCAGTTCTCGGCCTGATCTTCACATCATCGTTACCTAGGTGTCAGACCCACTGCTCTGTGCACGAAATCTCCGTTTCCTCGCCCTCCCCTTTCCTCTTGATTCTCCTCCCCCACCGTAACCTTCTCTGCGTGTCTCCTTGAGGTCTGTCTTTGAAAGGATCTTGGTTGTAGTTCAGCCGTTATAATTTCACAAGGTTCATTTCTCTCAGGGTAGTAATAAACCTATGAAGTATGACTGGGTCAATATTTCTCCAAATGAGTTCTTTTGTCCATAATTTATACCCAGCAGCAGACATTCTGTGAACAGAGAGAAAGGAAATAATCTCTTGGGACGATATTTTAATGGCCAGATGTCACTGCCACCGACCAACTTCTTAGGACAAAGATAACCTTGCCCGCTGATTTCTGAGGCTTGCCCAAACTGCCTGCTTGGAGTTTGTTTTTTTTATCAGCTACTGAAAGTACATCGATTGTTTCTCTGTTTGGTTCTGCAAACATATGATTGTTGCATCCTGCAGGAACTTGAATTAGGCATCCTAGCCTTGGGATTTTTTTTTTTTTCAGCAGCAATAAAAGGCTTCTTTGGCTTTGTCTTTTTATGAGGATGCTCTGCATCCCGCTCACATGCCTTGTAATGTAATCTCAAGACACAGCTGTTGTTTCAGAGAGTTCATTCATGTCAGCAGCAATTAAAAAGTCCTTTGTTTTCCAAACATGCTTCCCTGGCTTGCCTTGAAGCACTCGACAAACAATGATCCCTATAGCTTGAGGAGAGGACTCTTCATTGTGTGTGACAGACAGCCTGTGCTGTGTTCATTTTCAGTCTTGGTCCATGATGTACGGCAGGTGCATTTGGGCATCTCCTGGACAACAGAACTTTATAATGAGAAAATCGTCAGTCATCGTTTGACACGTGACCTCTTGGATCAACGAGGTAGGGCATGCTTACTAGACTAGATTAAAATCAAATCTTTGTGTTCTCTTGGGTTTGTTTTCATCAAAATGTATCAAAATGCTTGCATCTTTAGGACTTGAGCACCAAATGATTGAACTTGCCTCTCTGTCTGGTAATGTATGTTTTGTAGGCCAGCATCCCATACTCATATACATACTTCATGCACCCAAAAGGCAGGGTCTTTCTCTACTGGCCTCCTTATCCTCTCTTAGGGATGAAAGAGTTTATTTCTTCTGCAGTATTAGAGGACATAAACATAGTATTACTGAATCTGACTTTTTTTACCTATGGAGTGACTCCCCCTATGTACAAAGTAAGTGCCTGTTATGCATAGTTCAGATTATTAGTATCATGACTCCATCTGTAGATCATTTAGAATGCCTCACATATAATTTCCCACTATAATTATTTATATGCATACACATATGTATGTGTGTGTGCATGCACAATATATGCATATTTATTTATTTATTTACAACTTTATTGAGATGTATTTTACACTCTATTTATTTCATACCTTTAAACTATCCAGGTCATTGATTTTTAAGATGGTTTCAGTGGCCAGAGAGCTACACAATTTGGAGACAGATCTGTCTAAACTCATTTTCAAAAGTATCTTTTCTCTTGTCCACAAACAAAATTTTCGAGAAAGGTTTTCTGAGTGCATGGAACCCCATAAGGCTGGGAGTGGGCTAGTAAAGCCAGGGAGAGAGAAAAGCCAAGTCCAGCCTAGAGGAGAATGGTGGCCTGCTTTAGTACTCAGGAAGCTCTGATTATCATGGAAATACAATGATGGGGGAGGGGGAGGTGTCTGGGGAGAGGGAGTTGGCCTGCGGGATCCCCTGGGCAGGAAGAGGTCAAGTTTGTGATGCATCTTTTTCTCTGAGCCTTTATATCCTTTTAGCACAGTTTAGCTGGCTCAGAGTATTCTTTGCTTCTCAACTGTAGGTGTCTGTATTTCTCAGTGACCCATGACAACAATAAGTGCAAACAGCATTTTCCTGTGGAATATCTGTGATGTTCACTGGAGAATGTTCCATATCTTTGTTTTTATACCATAGACCAGCTATGTCGATTAGAGGGGTTTCCTGCCAGCCACGTCGCATTCTTGAATCATGATCTTTCCTGAAGATGTTCAGTGGAGACATCTTAGGTTGGGCACACTAGAAAATGGGCCCATTCTCAAGGACCTTCCCTATAGTAATATGTGTAGGCATCACAAACACTTGCCTTTGTTCTGCTTTGGGAATGAAACCATTATTCTGTGGTCTCCTGTGTGCAGGTGGTGAAACTCCTTATTTTACAACTTGGCCATGCTTTTCCAGCTTTCCACTCACCAGATGTGGTCTAATTGTGTTGTTTCCTATTCGAATATAGAGACACACCATGTGGTCTAATTGTGTTGTTTCATATTCGAATATAGAGGTATACCATCTTTATCACATGTCAAAGCAAGCCAACACTCCAAAAAGAAAGCCAGCCTCCACTAGCCATTACCTCCTCTGCACCCTCACTGGCCTGTTTCTGTCCTTTGTTGAGCTGTGGTCCACTTACTGATTTTTATAGATACGCTGTTTCTGGCCATGTGAAAGGTGTAGATTTTATAACTAAGAACTTTCACTTGGGATGTTTAAAGATCCATATATACTGTTCCATGTATCAATATGTAATTTCTTTTGTATTACCAAATAATATTCTATTGTATAAAGACACCAGTTCCTTTGTTCCTTTATCATCAGATAATGGCCATTTAGGCTGTTTTCACTGTAGGAGTGTTATGAATGGTGCTTCTGTGGGCATTATATATCAGTTTGTGTGTGTGTGTGTGTGTGTGTGTGTGTGTGTGTGTGTATGTGTATGTGTGTGTGTATGCGTGTGCATGCATATACACATATTTTAATTTCTCATAGGTATATATCTAGTAATAAAATTTGTGGGTCATATGCTAACTCTATGTTTAACATTTTGAAAAACTGTGAATTGTTTCCTTCTACCTTGCTTTAAAACAAAATCAAAATATACTAACATGAGCAAGGGGAACATGAAGCTTGCTTTTAAGCTATGAGACTACACATATGCTTGTCTATTAATTTGCAGTTGAAATAATGAGTCAACTTATCACATTTAAAAGTATGACCACTAAAAGCAAAACTCATGCTTTCCCCCCTGGGAAGAGCTTGCATGCTCTTCATTTGAACATCAACACTTATCAATCTCTAGATTGGTGTAAATTTGCCTAAGTTGATATTAATAGACACATTTATTCTACATTTTCAGACATAGACAATAGAAGCGGCATTTTGATACCAGGATCAAGATGTTAAACAAACAAGCAACATAAGCCAGCAAAAGAGCACAGGGCCAAGAGAGAACAGGGCCATTGAAGTAGTGGCCTTGTCTTCCCGCTCCAGTCCTCTGAACACTAACGGAAGCAGGGGTTTCTATCATTCTGTTTATATCCTGGAGAAGCATATGTTGCCAGCAGCGCTTCACAGACCCATGTGTCAGCAAATCAGTGTGAAGCTATTAGACTTTTCAGCTGTTTCTAGTAAGACATTTTGCCAGCTAATTTTTCCCTACCCTTGTATCATGTGAGAGGATCAGAAAGCCTAACTTTAGGTTGGAGATTGTGTCTTGCTCTGAGCACCACACAGTCATGGGATATCACTTCATGTCTTGGAACCACACTTTCTGCCATAGAAGGGTAATTAACCACCTACCAACTTCAAGGAGAAGCGGTTACCTGATAACAGATAGGATAGTATAGCAGGTAGTACTCTGGGAACCACCCAGATGTAAAGGATAAGGTATTTACTTTTTAAAAATTACTTATTATTATCATCATCATTCTATGTGTGTGTTGTACATGACTGTGACAATCTAGTTGTGCATGTGGAGGTCAGAGGAAAGCCTTGTGGGGGACAATTCTTTTCTTTCACCTTCAACAGTAAAGCATTGTCTATAGGCTAAGGAGAACTGCGGTCATTGCAAATATGAAAGGGGCTATTTTAAATATGAATATCAGTGATATTAATACTTGCTTTTGTGTTGTGGGACATTGATGTACACTGTGAATGTATGTCTTTGCCAAGGGGCCTTCTGATTGGTTTAACAAAGAGCTAAGTGGCCAATAGCTAAACAGGAGAGAATAGGCGGGACTTCCAGGCAGAGAGAGAGACTGGGAGGAGGAGGAATGCAGGGGTGCAGTTTTGCCAGCAGACTTGGAGCAAGTCGGATGTGCCATACTAAGAAGAGGTAACCGAACCATGCGGCAGAACGCAGATTAAAAAATATAAGTTAATTAAGTTATAAGAGATAGTTGGGAAAAAGTCTAAGCTAAAGCCAAGCTTTTATAATTAATAAGTTTCCAGCTCATTATTTTTGGGTTGGCAGTCCAAAGATAGCCTGACAAGAGAGCTTGCTACACTTCTGTTTCCACACTCTCCTGCTACCAACTAGCAGCTGCCTGTAAAGCATTCAAGAACACACTTAACAGCTAATAGCAACAAATAAAAAATACACAAAAATGTGGATAGAGCTGACAGACTTCTCTAGTTATTATTATATCAAGCACCAAAAGCTTTCCTTGGAGCATACTAGAAAATGCATGGGATGGAGAAATTGTAGAAAATCTGAATTTATGTTTGCATCATTTCATATTGCAGGTTTCTTAGTTCTTTATTTTCCCGCAAACATTAGAAGCCCATCATATACTTTTTCTCTGCTTCTTGGAATTATTTTAGAATCACAGCAGGCAAAATCAGAGGTGAAGACATTCAGACCGGGACAATGGGCATTTTTTTTTTCTTTTTTACATAAAAGTATGAAGCATTTCTGTTTCTTCTGCCACCAATATCACAAGACACAGTTTTGTTTTTCCTTTTAAATAGTTTCCAGGGCTGGAGACATGGGCCAGCAGTTAAAAGTACATCTTGCTCTTTCAGAAGATCTGATTCCAGATCCTAGCACCCACATTGGGCTGCATATAACTCCAACTATGGGGTATCTGGACTCCTCTGCTGGCCTGGATTAGCGTCTGCACATATGTGGCGCACGTGTGTGCGCACACCACACCCACACCTATATAAAAACAAAAAATGAATCTTTAAAAAATAAAACATAGTTTTCTTCATGTTCCATTTTAAGTAAAAGGAAAAATGAGACAAAACAGTACCAGTTAGCAAGTTAAAAATACCTCTGAAACACTGACCCATAGTGTCTCTAATCTTTGGCTTCTTGCCAGTTATCAATATAAGTGTAACTTCACTAAGTGAATTTTGAATAGAAATACTTTTTAAATATTTGCCCTAATATACACATTCAACACTTAGATGAGTCTAGACTCTTCCTTGATGAAACATTGCAGACAGAAGATGAGGCATAGCCTAGGAGCTTCGACTAAGAATATATCAGCAGAAGACACAATTAGCATCATGTTACAACCATTAAATTTTGTTACTGTTTAATTGTATGAGAGTAGCAGCTGCTCTACTACTTCATATCCAAGGATCAATATCTTAAGACAACATGGAGCCTGCTCTTATTATTTCCTCCTCACCCAACATAGACAGACAAGGCATTCGGCAGGTATTATTCCAGAGAAAAACGACTTGCATTATGAACATCTTCAATTATTTACCTTGCTTCATGCAACTTCTCATTATTCAGAAATCATTTACCACTAAATTATAAAAAACAATTTCTTCTTAATGCTGAAGTGGAGTGAAGCTGGGCATGAGTCAATAAATAACTACGAGGCTTTCAAATCATAAAAAAAAATGCCTCTTGTGACATATGACCCATGCTGGGCTTCAGGCCTTCTCATGACATATGACCCATGCTGGTCTCTGGGCACACAGCTCTGGTTTATGAGGAGACTGAGTGGGTAGTATTTTCTCTGCTCTGTAACTGATGGTCCCTGTCATCTCTACTCTAGGGAGAGTTTTTATTTGAACCAGTGCATATCTGGTCTTTGAAGATATACAAGAGATACATACAGGCATTCTTTCTCAAGAAAACTCCAAAACCTGAATCATATATACCAAGTAGAGCCTGACATCAGAGGCTTTCAAGACTCATTGGCTTGTCCATTACTTTCTTCTTGGTGGCATGAATCAGCCATTGTATGGCTGAGATAGAAGCTCTGGGGTCAGGCAAGACTCTGTTCAGATGTGATTTGTCATGAGCAGAGTGACCTTGGCCAATTAATGTGGGGGAAAAAAATCACTGATTTCTTCAGACCTCAGTTTCTTCATGAACTAGTTCTTTATGAACTATTAATGTGTAACCACTAATTTTTAAGATTTAAGAATACTTATAAACTATTTAGTATGTATTATACAGACATTGTTGGATTACTTTACTCTTCCATAGAATCCTGAGGCTGTTTGAGCGACACTGTGTACAGGCCCAGGAAGTGCCAGTTATGGTTGTTACAGGGCCAACCGGGCAATTCACTTCCCACTCCCATGAATGTCCTGGGGGCATGAGACCCTATTTCTATCAGTATGTTCAGGAAAACGCCACACACACACACACACACACACACACACACACACACACACACACACACACACACACGAATTTATTGGAATGACTTACATACAGGCTGCAGTCTTACAATGGCTAGTTATGAGTGGGAAGTCCAAGCATCTAGTAGCTGCTCAGTCCCACAAGGCTGGGTGTCTCAGCTGGAATGGATGTGCCCACAAAGCAAGGGCAAGCAGGTGAAGAACAACCCTTCCTTCTGTTGTTGTTATGTATGCTTCCAGTAGAGGATGTGGCCCAGATTAAAGGTGTGCCTTCCAGCCTCAAGGTCTGGATCACAGGTGTGCCTCCCTTTTCTGGATTGTAGTTCATTCCAGATATAGTCAAGTTGACAACCAAGAACAAGCATCACACTGGCCGTGCAGTGGGAGGAAGGGCTGTCTGCGGTGCTGGGTTTTATTATATGAAGATGTGAGGCCTGGCATTGCATCTGCAGCTTAGCGATGGCAAATTCTGCCTGGAAAGCCATGTCTGAGGGTATAAGTGCTGCGGTTGAGTGTGGATCTTGATGTCCCAGGGCTGCCTTGTTAAGACATTGTTGGTAAGCTGTCAATATATTGAGCCGTGCTTCAATTATTTGTAATCAAAAGGCACTTCTCTTTGTACGAGTTGCTTTTTCTAATCACTGTGATAGTGTACCTGACAAGGTCAACTTAAAAGGGACTGAGTTTTTGCTCACAGCTTGAGGGTATGGTTCATCGAGGCAGGGAAGTCATGGTACTGGGGGCTTAAAGTGGCAGGTCGGATAGCAACCACATTCAGGAAGCAAAGAGCAGTGATGTTCTTCTCAACTTTCCCTCTTTTGCACTCCAGGACCTGAGCCCATAGGTGATGCCACCCACAGTCAAGGTGGCTCTTCCACCTCAGTTCATCTAGATGATTCCTCACAGGTGCGCCCAGAGGCTTTTCTCCTAGACGATTCTAGATCTCATAAAGTTGACAATAAAATGAGCCATTATAGTTCCCAGAGGTAGAATCTTTATAATATACATTAATTAGTCAGTGTGGGGTGAAAGGGCTATATTGACATTTAATAAAAATCATATCACCAAATTCATAGAAAACAATTCCCAGCAAAATTCCCCCACAGTAGTATAACATTTTGAAAATAAATTATATATTTCAGGGAAGATCTAATAAGAAAATTTAGTTGATAGTTATCCTTTATTGACGGCAGAGCAGAATAGCAAAGCAGAATGCCATTAAATTATACATTGGAAGGGAATTTAATAATTATTTTAGGACCTAGAATTTAATGATTTCCCTGTCTCTAATTGAAAGACACTTAAAATCATTCTAAGAGAAATAATTTTTTTTGAACTAAAAGAAAAATCTTTGAAACACCTTAGTTTCTAGAAAATTCTAAATTTGGTTTAAGTAAGTACATTAAAAGTCAGGCTCAGTAATTACATACGTAGGTTGGTAGATTCATTCTGGGTCATCATGGATACGAACTGATCATTTACATACATAATTTACATAAAAGGTAATTAGATTCCTGCCTTTAAAACCCAGGAACTAGTCTTTGCACAGGAGAATCCTCATTTCTATTATATTTTTATTTCTTAAGGGCATCTTTCTCTTCTCCCTCTTCTGTTTATAGCTGACAGAGCATAACACTGAAGGAAATTTAATATTGCTGGGCATGCCAATCCTGGTACTCAGAAGTTTTTGTAGATTTTTATTGGTCCCTGTGGTGTCAACCAGAAATATAAGCCTCCTTTCATCTGAAAAGCTACAGACAGAAGCTCCAGAACACTTTTGAATCGGTTCAATAGAGAGCGAAAGTTGTCATACATTAAATGGAAAGATACAAATCTATGATATAAAAAATATCTCGATGCATCATTTGAAAACTATTGCTTCAATTTACCCTGGTTCAAAGTGAAAACTCTGCGAAGTGCTGAGCCCTTGGACTTTCCAGAGGCCCCGCTGTTTCTCTGGCCATGACTGCTATCCTACACTGTGCTATCATGAGGCCCTGAGTGTTTGTACATGGTGAGAAACATGCAGGAGAGTGATGATGAGCAGGTGCAGGTGAGGGTGCATTTTGTCCTAACCCCAGGGGAGGTATGTGAGACTTGAGGGTATAAAATGCTGCCAAGGGGATGATAGATTGGGCCTGTTTGGCAGGTATCAGCCTGTTCAATAGCTCTCTTGAAATGGCCCACATTGTCAACATTTGCATTAATTCTTAATTCATTGAAGGCCTCTCACCAATAATACCACTTTGGGCAAGATAATTTGATATAAAACTCAGAGCTAAAATGTCAGTAATATAAACTAGATTCTCAAGGTTACTAAAAAGGAATCGTTATGAGCTAACTATACCTTTTTGTCTAGAGCATGGAGAGGACTGTGTATTGAACTATATTCTGGTATAATTGGTTTACTCTGTAACGTGTGTGTTTTTTTCTTTTCTTTTGTTGTTGTTTTTGCTATTGAATCTTGATGATTGAGAAGGGCTCATAACTTCTACATGCTTAAAAGTAATGAGGAAAAAGATATGGCAGTCTTTCGAATTTAGTGTGGGTCTGTTCTGTGGCTTCCAAGACCATAAACACGAGGAAGAGGCTGGACAGATATTCTGGATGACCATGTATGGGAGGCTTGGGGTAAAGGGGTAGGCATGGAGCTGTATGTATGATTCTGTGGAAAACCTTCTTAGAGTTTGTGGATGTTTGCAGCATTGTTAACACAGCAATGAGAAAAATGATCAATACTAAAAACCTGGGCTGAAAAGTGGAGCCATTCCTGAGATAAAGATGTCGGTGTGGTTTGTAGGCCACTGGGACTGGATTATGGGAGGAATTTGGAAGGTTTTGGATCTGCAGACTAAAGAAGCCCTACAGTGGGCTTGTAGTCTTCTCTCTGCTTCCTGACTATAGACACAATGCTACCTGCTTCCTCACACGCTTGTCGCTGTGCCTCCTCACCATGAGAAGATATCACCCTTCAAACCAGCTGCTCAATTAACTCTTTCTTCCTTAAGTTGCTCTTGCCAGGTATACCAATAAGCAAAGAACCCACTACACTTATAAATGGAAAGTTACATTTATCTTGGAAAAATATTGTATGTTGACTAAACTTGTTATAGTAACTTACTGGCCATAATATTGTCATCAGTTACTAATAGCTGCAAGCCTTATAAGAACACTCTTATGGTTAATCTTAAAACAACAAAACTTTAAATAGTTCTAATTGTTTAATAAGTATGACATAAAATATGATGGTGAACGAGTTTGCCTTTTATTGCTAAAACTTAGGTTTCTAAGTAAACTACTTGAAATGCCACATTTTTTGAAAGTCACTCTTTATGGGGCTTAATGCACATTTAATCCGGAGCCTAACAAAATTAGCCTCCCTATAAAGGGCTGTTCACTTATGTGACATTGTGTAGAGTGACTTAAGTAAAACTGTATAGACAGCTCCACTCCAGTTCTTGGCTCTAAGCAACACTGATGATTAATGAGCTACATTGGTAATTGGCACTTGGTTACAGATGCCACAGACATTCAAGAATGAGAGTATAATGAATGGAAATATCTCAGTGGTTCGAATAGTGCTGACTCACTGATGGATTAAGGTGACCTGACACACCAAGATAAACCTGCTTATATGAAATAGCAGATACTGTATGCAGCTTTTTCTTGCATGGAAGCCATTTTATTTGTCTTTTTTATTTTTTTTTAATCTTAAGAGTTAGGAGCGTCTATGGAAAAATTAGAACATCATGAAACAAGTGCAGTCCAAACCATCTGAAGCCAATTTTCTAGTCTAGTAGTCTCCTAACTATGTGTTAGTCCACATAAAAAGTAATATCCTGCCAGGGGGTGGTGGTGTAAGCCTTTTATCCCAGCACTCAGAAGACAACGACAGGCAGATCTCTGAGTTTGGGGCCAGCCTGGTCTACAGAGCGAGGTCCAGGACAGCCAGAGCTATTCAGAGAAACTGTCCAAAAAAAACCTCAAACAAACAAAAAAAGCAAAACAAAATTGTAGCTGGAGTTTCCTCCAGTCCTGCCTGGCCCACGGTCAGAACAAATCTCTCTCACCCGCCAGTCCCGCAGCCGCTCAGACCCAACCGAGTAAACACACAGAGACTTACATTGCTTACTAACTGTATGGCCAGAGCAGGCTTCTTGTTATCTAGTTCTTATATCTTAAATTAACCCATATCTATTAGTTTATAAGTTGCCATGTGACTCCTTACTGGTACCTTATATCTTGCTTTTTGTGGCGGCAGCTGGCAGCATCTCTCTGGCTTAGCCTTCTACTTCCCAGAATTTTCCTCTCTCCTTGTTCCGCCTATACTTCCTGCCTTGGCCAGTGGCCAATCAGTGTTTTATTTATTGACCAATCAGAGCAACACATTTAACATACAGAACATCCCCCAG
The DNA here is from genome assembly GCF_049852395.1 of Peromyscus maniculatus bairdii. NCBI lineage: Eukaryota > Metazoa > Chordata > Mammalia > Rodentia > Cricetidae > Peromyscus > Peromyscus maniculatus. Next base: position 13,973,643 of record NC_134868.1, read on the forward strand.
CACAAAAACTCAGAAAACAAAATACAAGTGGTATTTTCCCATGATCACATGTCATGAATGGGGTATGTGTATTGCTGTGCTATTTAGGACTCTAACCTTGCATAGGTCTATGCTAATCAATAAATCATTTGGTATAAGGTGTTATGTTCCCCAAAGAATGATTAAGCCAAGAATTACCATGTCTGATCATTTTACAGACTTGATACAGGGTGCATCTATTTTTCCTGATTAAATTTCATGAGCTCTTTACTTGGACCTACCCCTTCAGATTTCAAATCCCCTGCACACTCACATATTTGGATTTTCCATTCATCAATCAATCAATCAATCAATCAATCAATCATCAATCAATCAATTATCAATCAACCAACCAACCAATCAATCATCAACCAGTCTTTGAAACCACATTTCACTGACATCCCAGGCCAGTGCATGCCTTGAACTCTCAGTTTTCCTTTTCAGCCCACTCACAATGCTGTGATTGCAGATACAACCAAAATCAGATTTGTAATTTTGCCCTCACCTTTGCCAATATCTAACCACAATATGCCTGATTTTGCCTCGCTTTCCTGATTTTGCCTCAAAGGTCAGTGTTTTGGGACTCCCTATTCTACTGTTTTTCACTTAGAGAATTCAGATTGGTGAAGCCTGACAGAAGTCTTGGTGTGAGGAACGATGAGCAAGACATATTGAAACATGAATGTCTGACTTGTACTGAGAAGAAATGAAAGTAGTTTAGCATGATTTGAGATGTGACAATATAGTATAACAGACTCCAAATGTTAATTTGAACTAAATTAAAATGGGCTACAGTGTTACTCATAGCTTAACGGTATTCTATATCATTGAGGGTTTGAGCAAGGTGATGAGAGGTGGTCTTCATGTTTGAGGAAGATAGCCTGTACACTACTAGTGCCACTGTCTGTGGAGGAAGAGGGGGGATTGGAAAAGGCACCGAGGAGACAAAATTATGAGGACAGTAAGATGGAGACAAAAATGAATGGGAAAGTTATTTCTGTGGTAATGGTGTTAAGAGAGAAAACAGGAAGAATAAGTCAGTCTTCTGGTCTGTGGAATCAGCAGCTATTATTAGATGAGCTCTCTTCTAGCAGACTGGTAGTTTGGTTTGGAAGGGGAAGAAACTGAGGTTTGAAGGACACTTGTGACATTTGCTATTAATTAATGGCTTCCTAGCAGCCAGAATATAGAAGTGAGGCCAGAATGAAAAACAGAATTATCATTCATCTCCTTTACAGAAAGTTTTTTTTTCTCAGTGTAAGAGGAAGCAAGTCTATGCTTGGTCCATTCTTGTTATTTCAGATCTAGCACGGTATAGAATGAATGAATAAATATTAACTGATTGAATACTGTTTTAACTTACTCTTCTGTAGTTTTGCTAGCTTCTTCTCAATTACTTCTTTATTTGGGGGTGGAGGTAGAGTTGCTTTTGGGAATGAACCTGATGCCTTGTGCATGGAAGGAACGTGCCCTACCATTGAACGACATCCCTCCCCATATCCTTCTAAGAAAAATATTAATGTTAAACATTTGTGTCATTATTTTTCTTCTGAGTTGAAAGATAAGTTTATATAGCAAAGGAGTTACATATTTCTAGCACAGTGACTGAGTATCCTGGATATCCACACTTAGTGTCTCTAAAGTTAACATTGTTTCTAAGATACTTCAATTAACCACGTCCACAGAGGCGCAGGCTTTATCACATGTCCTTGTACTAAAATTAATTGATTGTTTTGTTGATTGCCATAGCAACATAAGGAAAAAAGAGACATTCTGCTTTATGTTAGAAAAGTTTAGTTTTCAACAAGCAGACATCTTGGCTAAACTAATAATGTTTTGGGGATGGAGAGATGGCTCAATGGTTAACAGCATTGGCTGCTCTTCTGTAGAATCTGAATTTGATTCCCAGCACCCATATGGTGGCTCACAGAAGCCTGTAACCCCAGTGCCAGGGGATCTGACATACTCTTCTGACCTCTACAGGCACCAGACACACAGGTAATATGCAGACATACATGAAGGCAAAACATACGTATACATAAAATAAAATTTAAAAATGTTATTATGAATCCAACCAGAGTTTCTTAATTTTATTTTTGAGTGTGTGTGTGTGTGTGTGTGTGTGTGTGTGTGTGTGTGTGTGTGTGTGTGTATACACCTCTATGTAGATTGTGTATGTATAAGGGCAGGTGTCCATGGCATCCAGAATGTGTCAGATTCCTTGAAGCTGGCAGTTGTTGTTGTTGGTTGTTTTTGCTGTTTACTCTTTTGGCTCTTTTGGAGGCTCCCAGATAAATCACACATGGAGGCTTATAAATGCCCAGTTTTGGCTTGGCTTGTTTCTAATCAGCTTTTCCTAACTTTAAATTATCCCATCTACCTTTTGCCCTTCTTTTCCCTTTTCTTACTTTGTATATCTTACTTTCACTCTTACTGTGTAGCTGGCTGTGTGGCTGGGTGTCTGGCCCCCAGCATCCTCTTCTCCTCCTTCTCTTGCTCTTTCTTCCTTTCCTCCCAGACTTCTCCATCTATTTATTCTGTCTGCCTGCCAGCCCTGCCTATCCTTTCTACCATAGCCAGAAGGTTTCTCTGGTCCTGCTTAGTCCCTACTGCTTCCCCTGCTGAGATCCAGACAAATTTCTCTCACCTGTGGTCCGGCAGCCACTGGGACCCAAGTAAACACATAGAAGCTTATAGTATTGACGAATTGTATGGTCTTTGGCAGGCCTCTTATTAGCTATCTCTTATATCTTAAATCAACCCATTTCTATCAATCTATGTTTTGCCACATGTTCCGTGGCTTACCGGTCTGCTGGCATGTTGTTCCTTGGGTGGCAGGCTGGTGTCTCCCCAGACTCTGCCTTTCTCTTTTGTCTATCTCTTTTCCCACCTGCCTCTATGCCGCCTTGCCATAGGCCAAAGCAGCTTACTTGTTTACCAATCATAGCAACACATATTCACAGAGTACAGAAAGACATCCCACAACATTCTCTTGCCTCACTATTGGCCATTCAGCTCTTTATTATGTGAGACCCTCACCACCCCTCCTCAAATTTGTTTTTAAGGGGACTCTTTGACAGTAAAACTCAGGCCACTTTCACGTTCCCAGAGCTGATGGTGGTCCAACCCCCCTTCTGGGAAAATTCCAAAGCACAGACTCAAAATGACTGACCATCTAGTGGTGATTGATCAACCATGAGATGTTCTGACTCAGGCACAGCGTGACCTGACTCATTGGGTGGACTGTATAACTTCAGGCAAAACAAAGCAAGACAAATAAGGATGAGAAAGAGAACAGAGACCTCCAAAAATAAAAATAAACCAATTCAAGTTGCACCCGTGCCAAATCCCCAACCGCCCTGAAGGGCCTGTGGTTTTTGCCTTTAAAAAGCTAACCTCATAAAGAAAGAGGAACTTCTCCCTGCCTTGCTTCGGCAAGTGCTTATGGACGGGTTCCCTGCTCGGCTTGTACTGCATGCCTTTAATAAACCTTGCTGTTGCATTCTGGATATCCTTGGTCTTTGGTGGTCTCTCTGGGGGTGATTTGGGCATAACAATTAGACCATCAGGTGTTTTAGACAGGCAAAGTAACGCAGCTTCATAGAGTTAAATAAATGCAACATAAATAAAAGTAGCCCACCTTAAAATAATATTCCCCAACAAGTTGAGAGCAGCTCACTGTGGTTCCTGGGATTTGGACATTGCTGGGTCCTCTGCAGAACAGAATTCTTAATTGCTGAGTCATCTCTGTAGCCCTTGAAGCACATTTTAATTAGTAAAATCACATCTTTAGAATGATGGCTGCTTCATTAACTATAGTGATTTGGCAGAAATATTCGGCTTCATGGAAGTTTTTGGTTTTACCATTTTGGGGGTCCAGTTGAACGTTTATGATGGGAGTCGGTACAATGAAGCCTTCAGAACTCACAGTACTTCTTTCTTTGCAACTTACGCTGCTTGCATGCCATCTCTGTGATCTTAGAAATTCTCATTCTTTTGAGAAGGGATTTCTATATCTAAAATTAGTCTTTAAGGAATCCCACTGAAAAACAACACTGGAATAATATCTATGAGGAAACTGATAAATTGTAAAAGTAATTCACAATAAAAATCATCTTTCTTAAAGTTGAAACCATTTGCTTCTGTTCACTCACATTTGGTAGGACGTGAAAAGCTTTGCTTGCAGAACAGCATCTGTTGGAAAGCTTGTTTGAGAGGAATAGAAAATGGTAACTAAAGTGAGAGAGAGGCTATGGTTGTTGGTGAGGTAATGGTAAGGCTGGAACCCCGGGCCCAGTGTACACTAAGCACATGCCTAGCTCAAGAGTTTAGATTTTAGTATAGTTGTATTAATATGGATATTTAAAAGATTTCTAAGATTCGGTAATTTGGATACTTTAATTAGTAGATGCTGCCTTATATACCTATTAAAAATGCCAAACACCAATAACATTTGAACATGTCCATATTGCTAAAGATAATATTGTCTTAAGTTGAGCGTGATTGTGTACATCTGTGATCTCAGCCCTGGAAGCAGAGACAGGAAGATCAGGAGTTCAGGGTCATCCATTAGCTACATAGTAAGTTTGAGGCCAGGCTGGCTACTTGAGACTATCTGAAAACAAGTAAATAAATAAATAAACAAAAAAGGGTTATGCTTAACAGTTTTTATTGAAGTTTATTATAATTTATTTCAGATGTATCCTTTCATTGTGCATCTTGTATAATAAATTTTTAAAGTTGAAAACTTTAAAAAAAAAATCACAAACCACTCGTGAGGTCTTGAGGGAAGGAGCAGAATGTGCACTGGTGTTTACATGTGTGCATATGTTGCAGAGAAAGCTGATGTATTCTATGTAAGACGAGTGTGGATGAGAAAATGAGTGGTCACCGATAGAGACTCTCCAGGGCATATTATCAGAGACAAAAGCTCTGTTGGAAACATCATTATCCAATAATACAGTTCTTGGACCAGTGACTTTCAACCTTGTTCCAAAGCATGCCATTGTTAAAATTCACTCCCTGTCATTTCAGCCTGTGACTAGCATGCCAGGCTATCCCAACTGGCAGACAAAAGCGGGAGAAGGCCTATTGACTGTTCTCTGTTACCTCTGGTAGAGAATCAAACATTCAGGAAACTCAGCATGACATTTCCCTTTGCATTTTCTTTTCCGTTCCAAGTCAAATGTCACATAACGGAGCCGGGAAATCTAAGCATTGGCAGTCTCTTTCATTCAGTGAAAGTCATATGCAGTTATTATTATTATTTTTTTTTCTGGAATGATAGTCAAGGCTGTCATTTTCCTTTCAGCCTGGGCCAACCTCAGGATAGACTCCTGGGACCGTTACTGCTGGAGGCATGCGCAGTGAAGCTCAGGGACTGAATTCTAAGCGGTTCAGAGCGCTAGGGTACGAGATGCCAGCAGAATGGTGTCCCTTATTGGTCTTTATCATTTCTTACTTTCTGTCCATCCCTAGGGCTGCCTTGCAAAGAGGCCTTAAAGCTCCCAGACTGTGTCTAATTGCATAATCCCTGGTGGACAAAAACTGCTCCCTCTCTCCAACTAATGATCATTTTTACGATGTAAGGAAGGAGGATGGATGGTCCTGGATGTTTTTACCCTTACTGGTGCCAGCACAGATGCTGTCCATGCTGAGAGTTATCTGGGGAGGCCTCTCCCTCTGGCTTATTGGATTGCTTTCACAATACCAATATGGGAATTTTCTTTTCCACACCGCTCCGAAAGGACACCGGCCAAGGACTCCTCTTTATTCTGAAGCACGATTTTGACTACCCACCTGTCCTGCCTGGTGAATGAGCCTGCTGAGGCTTTGCAGGTGGCTGTCTCCTTCTGCTTTCTCATCTAAGCCTTAGCTTCTAAGGTGACGAGGCCTCTGATCAAGACACTGCATCGCCGTCTCACTCTGAAGATGAAAAAGGATGTGGGGGAAATCATCCCATGAAAAGCCCTGTTAGATGTTCTCAGCCAGGGGCTTCTCCCTTGCAAAGAACAGCTCTGGACTTACAGCCCCGCACTGGCCACACAGAGACCACACTGTAGGCCCAGTCAGTGTGTTTAGTCTCAGTGTGGTGACCTAGGGAGGAGGGACCTTTGGCAGGTGCTTAGGTCACAAGGATGAAGCCAGGATTAGTGATTTTCTAGAAGAGGCCCCGAAGGCTGCCTTGCCCTTCTTACCCTCGGAGCACCAGACAGATGGCCCCATATAAGAATGAGAAAGCAGTTTCTCTCCAGTCCCAGAATCTACAGACACTTTGATGTTAGACTTCCCAGGCTTCAGAACTATGACCCATCCAGCCTACACTTCCCTATTTTGATGTAGTCGCTAAACAGACCAAGACAGGCCTACGTTGGGGGTGGGCTGGGCTGCAAGAAGCACCCCCGAGGCGATAATAAAGGCCTAAAGAGCTCAAAAGATGGTTGATTCAGCACTTTCTCTTCATTTTCATCTTTTCTTGAAGATAGTCTGTGTCCTGATGTGCTTTAATTAGTTCCTTGGTCCCCTCTCCCTCTTCCTGTCCCTCCACTTGTCTGTGGGAGAGGTAGCCCTCCCCCCAGCCCCTTGGTGGTCTGGATTATCTTGTCTCCAGCTGCTGGCATCTCAGGCTTTTGGTTCCTGCGTGAGTCCAGTGTCTCAGCATTTCCTGCAAGCAACCGGAGGGGCTCCGGGGCCATGCTCGCCTTTGTTCCTAGGTTCTGCCTCTGTTGCAGTCCAGCCGCGAATCAGGTGGGAATTCACTGCACTGGCTCTCCACGGCTTGGCTTTCCTACACATAGCCGGACTGCTTTCTCTGTGGTAATCGAGAGTGTGCACAACGTTTTCTTTGCTTGTGTGTCCTCACTCTTAAGTAGCTCTTTTGTGCATCCTTTATGATTTTTCAAATCCAATTCATACTTCAAGGTTATTGCCTCAGCTGAAGGCTTAGCGATTCACTTTATACTGTCTTATACGCATGCTATGTAAGGCTTGTTTGTGTCAAACTAGTCCTGTCTCCTTATTTATTTAGTGTGGAATGCACTGACCAGTCTTATCCCACTTGTCGTTTTAATGACTGTGCTGACGTATACTTCCAAGCTGCTTTGCTTATAATCTAAATGTCCTGAGGGCCTGGCTGCTGTTTGAGGGCCAGATTAAACGCAATCAAACATTGCTTTCCCAGTCAGTGACAGTTAACAAGTCTCCTGACAATTGCGGGATTCTGGAGAGACTTCCTCAGCCCCTAGATGAAGGAACAGCAGCTGCTGCCTCACCCTAGTCTAGAGCAGAGCCTGGTGAGTACAGTGCTGACCCACAGGCCAGTTCCGGCCTGCTGACGACGCTGGACAGCCTGGAACTGCAGAGCAGATTTTATACTTTTACACATTTGGAAAAAGTGGAAAGAACGGTAGCATTTTGTGAAGCATGGAAATTAAATGTAACTCCAATGTCAATGCCCCAAACTAAAGCTTCCCTTCCCTCCCCTCCCCTCCTTCCCCTCCTCTCCCTTCCCTTCCCTACCCTTCCCTCCCTCACCTCTCCTCCCCTCCCCTCCCTTCCCCTCCCTTCTCTTCCCTTCCCTTCCCTTTCTCCCTTCCCACTCCCTCCCTCCCTTTCTTTTTTTTTTTTAGAATAGGACCAGGAATGGCAGTCCTTTGCAGAATACACAGCCTTGAACTGAATCTCAACCACTGAGAAAAACAAATCAAATGAAAAAAACAAAACAAAACACAACAAGAAAAAGAAAACAAATACTACCCCTCATTAACCCAAATGAAAACAAACAAATCTCCAAACAAAGAAAAACAAAGATAGGACATGGCCTTTCACTCAGGTAGGGCTTATGGCTTGGCACAAGGGTAGGGTTGAAAAGTTGAGACAGGTTAGTATGAACCACAAGGCAAACCTTTTTCCTATTTGGCTGTTTGAGAAGGGGGCTTCCTGATTTGTGGTTTCATTATTCCCACCAGTTTAAATCCCCTGGATCTTAATGATTTGAGGCATGAGACATGGTCTCTGGAGAGACTGCCCTGGAGTCATGCCTGCCTTTTTTCTTGGCCACTTTATGCTTTTTTTAAATTTCTCTCCCTGATGGTGTATTTATTACAGCCCAGTTGTACTTAAAACAGTCGCTTAGAGTCTGACCATGGTTTCTGGGTCCTTCTCTCTCTAGCAAGGAAATCTGGTGTGAGCTGGTAACGTGATTTCAGTTCTGTCCACTGTACAAAAAAGTATTATCACATCAGTGATGCTTCACTCTAAGTTTCAAGCTTTATAAGAAATACTGTGCCCAACAATAAAGTAAAAGATAAAGTTGAGAGGCAAGTGAAATGGTTTTATGGGAAAGAGAACCTAGTACCAAGTCTACCCTGGTTCAACCCATGGGCCTCAGACGGTGGAAGGAGAGAACGAAGTGACCTCCACATGTATACTGTGGCATGTGCGCACACACACGCACACAGAGGAAATAAATGTTAAATTGTTAAAAAATAAAGTATCATTATTTCCCAGAATGACAGAGCAGGCTGAAGTACCAAGTGAGGTCACTCTAGAAAACAGCTGAGGTACTCAGGTCTCACAGTTGGCTAGCGGTAGAAGTTGTTCTTGTGAGAGGAGGACTCAGGTTTCCTGACTCTAATTACACAGCATCAGCAACCCTGTTTCTTTAAACAGTTCTCTTGGTAAAAAGTAATAAAAGGTGCAGATGTCACATGTCTAACCGTGGACCCAAATTATCCTATCTGATTACCAGGCGGGCGATTGCTCACTGGAGAAAGTTCCTCAGGAGAAAGGTGTAGATGAGTTACGGGAGATTATGCAGCACTCTTGGGCTGACCAACCAGCCAACAGAGGGCCGCTTCCAGGCTTCCTTTGTTAAAAAGAACAGCACTGAAGACAATTAGCTGTACTGAACTGCAAAAGCAATAATTATTTTATCTCCTAGAATACTCCAGTTTCCCTATTTTCCTACCTCACTACTAATTTAAGATAACTTGATGGCATTTAAGGAGGAGAAAAGAATTTGTATGTAAATGAGAATGAGGACAAAAATTGGCTATTAAAGTCCATTGGATTCAAGAAAGCTTCACATTTGATTTAAAAACCACAATTCTACATAAGTGTTTAAAACTATCCGGAGAGTTTTTTTTTTCTTTCTATTAAATAATTTTATTTTGAGAATAATAATGTGATTTTCATTTTAGAGTGAAATGAATTCTGCAAAGCTTTGTAATAAGAAAAGAACAAGGTGAAAAGTATTTGAAAACTTTTCCTGTACTATCCACAGCACTGCAACCATGTGTGTGTGTGTGTGTGGGGGGGGGGCAGAGGAGCAGAGAGAAACGCAAATTCATTCTCTCTGTCTTCATCAGATGCAACATTTTGATACAATGAATTTATATTGATGTGTTTATACCGGGATGCAAGTTCAGCGGTGACATTTTTATTATTGTAAGAGAGTAAAATGATGTTCTACTCAACTGAGATATTTTAGAGCTCTAAAGCCATGAAAACAAGTTAGATGTTTGGAATACTCTGATGATGCTCATGTCTATCTGGAGGTGGTGGCTGCTAATCTCCCAGAGGAGGAGGCGGCACTGTACAGTGTGAAGCACGGTTCAGAATCTGCTACTTACAAAGAAGCAATAGAGAGATCAGTGCTGGGGGCATGCAGGAGACCTGCTGGATGCTGTTAAAACAAGCAGTTCTTGGGCGACCCCTGGTATCCTCATTTCTTTTCCTAGGGAAGGGGAAGAGAATACAGGTGTGATAAGAAGCTGAGAAATGGCTTCAGTTGATCAGCTAGACATGCTTCATACTGCAGCTGTGCATTTTGTTTCTGGTTTCTAGATACCTAAGCATATTAAAGAGATATCCCAGGAGCCCAAGACCCTCCATGAGAGAGAACGGCCATTACACACGTTGTCTCCTGCAGCATGGCTAATTGAGAAAAGAGAGAATAAGACTCAACTCTCCTAACTAGTGTTTGCAATGCTCCTTTTGCCTGTTAGTGTTGGCTTTGATGCTAGGACAGATTCTTTAGTTGATTCTCTGCTGGGCAAAAAGATAAGCTTGCAAATTTGTTCTCTGAAGCTCTTAGGCTGACATCTCAGAGGAATATAGGATGCTTATTTCCCTGATGCCACTTCGATTTATTAACTGCATTGTAACAATTTTGCATCAGTCAGAGATTTTCCAGCTTCTTTGACCTGCGTATGTAATAATTTTCCATTGAGTTTTTTTTGACTTATGCCACAGGTTTGCTGGTTACAATTCAATCCTACTCCACAGAACATGACACAGAACATGAAGATTTCATGAGTAGGTATTTGCTAAGGGAGACTGTTTCAGGAAAATAAAAGAGCACGACATATCGTTTGTGGTTATGGAAGATGTTACTGATAACTTTCTAATACCAGGGTGGCTGGTAGGCATTGAACAGGGTTCTTCCCTTAGGCGTGTGAGCATGCTTGTGCATGTGTGCAGTGGACACAGGCAGCGCCTTATAGATGTTCTGAGCTTTGCAACATGTGAACGTTACCTTCCATGCAAAGGAAGATTTGTGGATGGGATTGAGCCTTGTCGTGGTGTTTATCTAGGTGGTCTAGCACAATTATAGATTCCCTTGGAATTAAAATAGAGAGACTGGAAGGTGGGAGGAGAGAAAGTAATGGAAGCAGAGAACAGATTGCTGAAAGGAGGCATGCTCCAGAAATGCCATCTCTCAAAACTGGAAAACGCAAGGAAATAAAATCTGCCCTCAGCCTAGGGCAGGAGTGTTGCTGTACCTATATCTTGATGAGCCACACGACACCCATTTCAAACTTCTGATCTCCAAATCTGTGAGGCAATGAACTTGTGTCAATCACGCCAACACACTTATGGAAACTCACAACACCAGTCATAAACTCATACAGACTCCCTTGGGCAGTCTGTTGAATCTCACAAATGTCTTCTAAGGATACTCTATTAAAATGCATAAAAACCTAGATCCACGGTTGAAAAAGACATCGATTATATCAAAATACTTTTACCACAAGATTAAAATGTCTGTAATGTAGCAATGTGCATACATTTATGTTAGTGGATTGAATATCAAGATAATCTATTTAGAACATACTTAGAACCTTCTAACCAAAAATGACTTGAGAAAAAGGTTTTATTTATTAGTTTATCTGTTTCATAGCTTATGCTTTCAGGTCACAAGTCATTGTGAGGGAAGCCAGCATAGGAACTCAAGGCAGAAGCTTGAAGCAGAAGCTGTGGAGAAATGCTCTTTGCTGTCTTACTCTCTGGCTTCCTTTCTCCAAAGAGCATTTTTATCTCTTCTGTGTGATCAGGATCACCTGTCTGAGATCTGCTATAGCCCACAGAGAAGAGGGCTCTTCTATATCAATGAATAATCAAGATAATCCCTCACAGGCATCCCCACAGAACAACATAATCTAGGGAAGTCCTCAGTTGAGACTCTCAGAAGACTCTACACTGGGTCAAGTTGACAATCAAGGTAAACCAGGACAGAATACGTGTAAGTGAAGTGAAACTTTCTCTTTAAAATATGTGTTAGTGTGAGGTCTGGAGAAATGACTCTGTGGGTAAAGTCCTTATTGCACAATCAGGAAGATCTAAGTTTGGATCTCCAGCAAGCCATGTAAAAAGCTGAGTACAGTGATGTGTCTGCATCCCAGGGCTGGGGGTCCCCGTGCTTCAGGCAGGTTGTGGGGAGTGTGCTGGCCTGTCAGACTGGACTAAACCATGAGCTACTGGATTTTCTTTCAAAATAAATAAAATAGCCTCAACTTCTGGCCTCTGGAAACTCCTGCGTGGGCAAGCATACATATGCACAGAACACACGCGTGTACGCGTGTACGCGTGTGCGCGTGCACACACACACACACACACACGCACTCACACACGCACTTGCACACACACACACACACACACACACATGCTCATATGCTCACAAACACACACACTTACCAGTGTTAAGGCTAACTACTTGTTTCCTGTGCCCTATATAAGTTTAATAAATTATAAATAGTTAATCTTAGAGAGGATTAGGAATTGAAACTTAACTGTCTACAGTTGTAAAACCTCAGCATTTGAGTTTTCGTCTCCTTCCAAGCTGGTTACCAAACAACTGCAGCCGGAAAAACAGCAAAGCAGAACCCTTGTCTGAGTGACGAGGATGACAAGACATGATTTCCCTGCTCAGCTGCACGGCTATGAGCTGAGGAATTACCCACCGGATGCCTGGTTGTGCTCCCCAAGCTCCTTTATACAGAAAAATAGCATGTAATTTATAAATAAGCTTAATAACTGCCACTACTTCAAAATAGAGATAAGCATAAGCAATATTTTGAGATATCTGTGACAGCCATAAGTGGTATGAAAACATCTGTGCTATTTGTGACAAAATGACAGATATCACTAATATCCTTTCCAAATTTACAACTGAATGCAGCACTAAATTTTACAAGAGGTTAAAAATATTTTTGAAATATTTGTTTTTTTGATCCTTGTTCACAGATCCTCCAAATCCTATCCAAAGGTTAAGAGCCACTAAGACAGAAACAGAACAATGTATAATTTTGTGACGGAGCTATTCGTTATCCTCATTTTCGCTCCTATTTTAGGTGAAGGATATTTTATGGCATTAGTCACATTGAGATACAAAAATCCCAGGATGAGTCTGCCTTGCCAGCTCCCAAAAGGAGAGCTCTGAGTGAATGTGATTACAGGATCAGAATTTTCTCTTCCATTGACTTATTTTCTTCCTTTGATTTCTTCACCTCTGTGTGCCTTCTTTTTTTCTTCCTTAAACTCTATACTTTCTTAAGCAGGCAGATAATTTAAAAAAATGTGTTGATAAGGAGAATAGTCATTCTCTATGACATAAGAAATAAATTAAATGGGAATTCATCTTTTTTTTTGCAGCCGAGAGGCAATCATAGAAAGCAGCAGCTGGTCTAAATGCAGAGAACAACAGACTGAGGAGAACCCAGTCCCCATGGATACATCTGATAACACAACTCCACACAAGGCCTAGGGACCATCATGGAGGAGAGGGCTAAAAGGCTGTAGGAGACAGAGGACAAGGCAATTTTCTGGAGATTGTGTCTTCCGGATATGACAGAGAAGCCATTACCATGAAATCTCAACAATATGGTTGCCTAAACAGGACCTGAATAATTTCAATACTAGTTGACATTACAACTTGGATGAGAAACTCATTGGTCCCCATTCCTATATGAAAGGCTATAAGCAATTAATGACTGCTGAGAGTCTTCTCTAAGGATGAGCCCCTATGATTGGTCATCCAATCCCAAGTGGTCAGCGCTAAAGCCTATACATATAAGTGACACTAAAAATACCCAACAGGCTGTATTTATATATTTATTTACTCATGTGTGTATGTGACAATAATAAAGAATAAAAGGCCATTAATTTGAGAGAGAGAGAGAGAGTAGGAAAGCAATGATAACTTGAGAGGGGTTGGATAGGGGAAAAAGAATGGGGAATAATGTAATCTTCTAATTAAAAATATATGAAACAGAACAGAGGATATGTAAATATCTACATAGATCATCTGTGAGATGCTATTTTTAACATGCTGTATGGACTGAATGTGTGGCCATCCCCACTAATACATTGAAATCCTACCTCCAGTGTGATATTATTAAGCGGTTGGGCTTTCAGTTGGTGATTACACCATGAAGCTAGAGACGTTATCCTGGGATTAATGTCCTCATTAGAGGGATCTCTGAGAGCTCCTTCTTTCTTCCATCGGGTGAGAATATTTCAAGAAGATGGCCATCTATGAGGCAGGAAGTAGCCCCCACCAGATTCTGAATCTTCTGGTACCTTGATATTTGTGTTTCCAGTTGCCATAAAAAGTAAATGAACACTTATTTTTTTTATATCCATCCAGTTGATGTCATTTTTGTTATAAATCCTAAATGTACCTTACAACACACATAATACAGAGAACAAAGGGATATGATGTTACAGCATTTATCTCATCCCCTTCTCAAAGGAAGTTATAGAATCTATCTGAGCATAAACATACTAATATTAGGAACAAATCAATATCTATTAAATAAATCTCAGCCTCTCAGGAAGTGTTTTATGACATTCAATAGCTGTTATACAACCTAAATTGCATAACCTATTCTAGAGAGGAGAATACTTAAATAGGTATCCGTTAAAATAAGGAATGAAAGTGTCTAATGTTTAAAATTCAGAGAAACAGAATGAACTAATATCCCAGAATCCTTTGTAGATTTAGAACTACTCATTCCCAATAAATGCTCCTCTTTGTGGTATAAAACTCTGCTCTTTTTTAACTTGCTGTCACGAAGACAAATTAAGCCAGTTGCCTTGGTGGTAAAATAGATCTCTGTTCAAACAAAGTCGGTAAAAAGTTCAGCTAAGTTGGCATTTTTCAGGGATTCCATTAAAGTGCGAGAAATGACAAGTTCCTCAAGAGCAAACCCAGAAAACAGACATCCAAACTCAGGAGAAAGCTCAAGTCTGGAAACGAGGTGTGAGCTTGCTTTAAAACGACAAGTGAAATCGTGCTTGGATTTTCCTGTGACTGTGGGTTTGGCTCTTTTACTTAGTCATGTAGGACTCAGGTGCATCTCCTGAGGTTTCTAGCAAGAACCCAAAGTACATCAAAGTAAGAGGGAATATGCAATAAATAAATAGTGAGATGCTGCTGGCAATAATGGAAATTGTTGATCCATAGTAGAGATTTTGGATTAATTTTCAGTGTGTAAATATTCACCAGAAATAGCTGACTAAAACTTTTTAAAAAATGGAGGTAAGGAATGTCTTACCTGATTAAGGGTAGAAATAATCTTCATTATATAGAGAATATCTCACTCAAAGTAACCAATTCTCATGCTTGTAGTCTTGGATCTCATATTTTGATATTTTTTTCTCCCTCCGTGACCACATTGTTGTGTGTATATAATCCTGTTTTGGAGTATGGAATGTATCTACAATTCTGAATTTATTGTATGAATTCAAACTAGTAAGGACTACACAAATGATTCATTCGTAAGTGTGGAGGCCTTTTATAAGTCCTATTAGTCTGAGATGGAGTCTCTGGAGATGAACACAGTGTTACAGATATACATGCCCTGGGTCCAATTCTCATTTAAATATGCAGAGCTCAAGATCCAATTTTCTTCAGTGTTCCCCAATCACTCTACTGGTGACCATTTCAATAGTGATTCAACAGCTACAGGGATTCTTCAGAACTCAGTCACTGTATTCAAGGGCCCTGGCTGCTTCACATTTAGTGTTGCAAGATGTCTTGTTATGTACTGGTCTTAGTCCAAAGGGAGTGACACTATTAGGCGGTGTGACTTTGGTGGAGTAGGTGTGGTCTTGCTGGACAAAGTATGTCACCGTGGGAGTAGGCTTTGAGGTCTTTTTCTCAAGCTTCAATCAGTGTGACAGTCAGTTGACTTTCTGTTGCCTCCGAGTCAAGATGTAGCACTCTCAGCTCCAGCACCACATCTGCCTGCATGCTTCCATGCTGTCTATCATGAGGATAATGGACTGAACCTCTGAAACTATAAGCGAGCTACCCCAATTAAATGTTTTCTTTATAAGAGTTGCCTTGGTCATCATGGTGTCTCTTCACAGCAATAGTAACCCTAGCTAAGACAATGAGATGGGGTATAAGAAGTAAAATGTGTATTACTGTAGATCAGAAAAAATATAGAAGAAACAGGCTTGAAATTCAGTGTGTGTGTGTGTGTGTGTGTGTGTGTGTGTGTGTGTGTGTGTGTGTGTATGTAACCGGACTAAAGACAAAGAACAGTGTACTGAGTTTTAGCATGACATGGATCTTTGACTATGCAGCACCAACAGACAGGCAGCCAAAGTGTCCAACTTGGTCCCTTCTGTTGCTTCTCAGTCGTTATTTTGATCTTTTGGATGAGGGATTAGATCTTTAATGAGATATTTAATTTTGTTGCTTATAATTTAATATTCAGCAGATAAAAGGTAAAACTGCAGGCTCTTCTAAACCATTCAGAGTGATTAATTCAACCTTTTCTAGCTCAGGGAGCCTGATGTGAAATTGAGAATGTTGATAGACAATTTTTTCTTGCCTAATATGAGAGTGGTTTCAGGACTTGATTTTTATAGAAAGAAACTAATGTTTACTGAATTTTGACCATGTTTGAGTGTCAGGGCCTTTACATTTATTGTCTCATACTTAATCCTTCAAAGAATCCAATAACATGCCAGTTCCTACAATGTATCTGCTAGTAGCTTCTGCTCTGAGTAGATTTTTTTAATCAAAATTAAGGTAGAATCTTACTCCATTTCTTCCTAAGTGGGTCTTGGTCAATCTACTCAATGTCCCTGAATACCAGACTCTTCAGTAGATTAAGTGAATCATTATTTCTAGTATCTAATTTCAGTGTAAGGATTAAATAAACATAACACCCAGCATAGATTGAAGGCCAATAAATACTTTCTCTAGTTACAAGGTAGAGACCCAAAAACCACTTAGCTTTACCAAAGTCCAAATTGAATGTCTGTATTAAGCCAGCAGAGCAGCCCTGAATGCATTTTACAGGGAGCTTTTAAAGGCAAAGGACACAGAAAAACTGCATCCTGGTCGACAGTTGCAAGAGGAAGTAAAGCAAGCAAGACATTTGCCAGAAGCCAAAAACATGCCACTAACTGGGGCATTTTGACCCTGAGTTTCTAGAACAGTATTGGGTACTTTCCCATGAGACTTTTCATGGCAGGGGTAGCAAAGGGTGTCAGTTTAGGTTAAATCAAAGATGGCTCCAGCTGAGACAAGATGGAGGGACATTTGCCCTGCCAGATTCCCCACTGGTCTTAGTGAATGAGTTAAACTGTAGACTCATCATACTCTAAAGGGGTGTTGATGGTTCTAAGGACTATTAATTTGACTGGATTAATCTTTTGTTTTACATAACTGGCCATACAGTTTAAGATTCAGAATGAGAATTGAAAGCCCAGCTAGTACTGATAGCAGAGTAGTTAGCCAAGGGGACTAAGAGAACAGACTGCTACCAATTATCTGATTTATGTTTTGTCTTTCTCTCTCCCTTTTTGAGGCCTTTTTCCCCAGCTATGGCAAGATTTCCTCTAATTACTACTGATTGATTAGCATAGAAACAATAGGTTTCTCCTAATCCACAGTGCCCCATTTCAAGTTTAACCGTCTCCAATTTTGTAGGACCACTTCCACGAGGGAATCTAACTGTTGTTATAATTCAGAAATAGAAACGTTAAACACCTCTAGGTCCTGATCAACCTGTCTACTTAGTTCCTTAAAGTTTGCATTCCCATGATAAAGGCTGATGTGCCTATGGCTGCTGAGCCAGCTCTGCTGGCTCCAACTAGGATTGGACTGAGAATAGGTGCAGCCTTTTGTCCTTTTGTAGTCCAGAGTCCATATTAAAATGTATTCTCCCTTCTTCCCAATTCTATAGAAACACTGGGAGCATAGTGTGTGCTAAGATGCATAAAAGGGGTTTCTCAGTTTGGAAAGCATCAGAAGAGGCACATTTAGTGAAATTGCTAGTTCATGTTCACCAAGTAGTCTCGGGGACCCAGTAATATTGCTGTTGTTCAGAAGAACTAACCTTCAAGGTAGAGTAGCAGGCATCAGAATAAGGGGAAGTGTCTAGCTTAAGAGTTTGGGATATTAGACAAATTCCAGTCCATTGTAATTCCTCTAACTAATTGGAGCTGCCCCCAGTCACAGAGAGTTTTGTCAGTCAATGGGCCGACAGTCTGGTTAGTTCCTATCCCTATATAGTGTGGGGGCTGGGGGTCTAATCATAACCAGCAATCCTGCCTGATTTATGGTTGGGAATGATTAAATAAGCAGTAGACCTTATCAAGAGTGGAAAATAGTCATGGGAATCCCCCATCGTTCTGGACAGTGGAAGCAGGATTCTAGCCCCAGGCATGTTCAGTGCTTTGGAAGGGAAAGTTGGTCTAGGACTTGGCATGGGTAGGAGATCTTGGTTAGGACCAAAAGGTTTGGAGGCCTGGGGGCAGAGTTCTTCTGGAGAGTAAATCTGTTCCCAGTGTCCCTTCCTATGGCATAGAATCTGATTCCCCAGATCCTCTCTGTTGCCCACAGGCCAGAATCTTTCTTAAGGAATTTCCAGACCTTTAATTTTATGGCCATTGGATTACATTTTCTTATTGTGCATTCCTTAGGAAGGAGCTCTCTCTCTCTGTCTTTCCCTCTCTATTTATCTGTGTACCATCTATCACCTGTCTATCTATCTATCTATCTATCTATCTATCTATCTATCTATCTATCTATCTACTATCTATCTATCTACTATCTATCTATCTATCTATCTATCTATCTATCTATCTATCTATCATTTGTGTGTGTGTGTGTGTGTGTGTGTGTGTGTGTGTGTGTGTGTGTGTACTTGCCTGTATGCTTCCAGGAAGCCTCCGTTTCACAACCCTGTTCCTTGCAATGGAAACTCCCTTGCTTTTGTCAACTAGGGGCCCAGCCACAGGGCATGCATAGAACTGGAAACTCTGTACTCCTATCTCAGAAGATATGCTCCCAGATCCCCTTTCTCCTGATTCAATCGAGTCTCAACTTGGGCATCAGTGAGCAAAGGTCAAGGTGGAATATGAGTTGTTGGTCTGTAGATGATTGTAGTGGGTAGCCATTCCAGCTTGGATCTGGAAGTTCCAACCCCCATTGAGACTCTGGCAACTGTCACGCCTCTGAGGCAGGGCCAGGGGAGGCGCCTGGAGACCCGAGAGCTGGATGGGCCAGGGCTCTCTCTGTGTGCTCTCTCTGTGCCGGGACACTGAACATTGGAGGTGGACTGAGCAGAGCTCCAGAGAACACTGTTGGATTGCGATACACCTTTCCCAGACCCTGCGACCTACCTACCAGTTAATTTGTGAGTTACGCCATTAAATAAATATCCTTTTAACTATGTGGAGTGGCCAAAATAATTTCACCAATATCTGGCGCCCAACGTGGGGCACGAACCCACGACCCTGTGATTAAGAGTCCCATGCTCTACCGACTGAGCTGTCTCTCCTGCCTTCTTCCTCAGTTTCTAGGTCCATGTCTAAGGCAGGTGGGGTTTGGATCATGAAGCTGTACTCATACCCATAGGGCAAAACACAAGACTCAGGAGGAGGAGGGCAGGGAATGGAAGGGCCTTGTCTAACGAAAACTCAATTTTAAGGGTCCATAGTCCATAAGATAGTCCATTTGGTGGTGTTGTCCATGGCTTCCACTTTCTTGATCTGGGTATGGTGGATCCATGGTATAATGATTACCTTCATGGCCATAGGAGTGGAAATAATCACCACATAGGGTCCTTTACAAGTTAGTTCTAGTGTCCATTTGGCTAACCACTTAACCTAGATGGTGTCACTAGGCTAGAACAAGGAGAAACTGGTGGTGGAATTGGAGGTCAGCTGGGTCTCCTGGATAGTCCAATGAATAGTGTTTTGGAGGACTGGAGGGTCTGTGGTAACTTGAGAAAGGAATGGTTAGTGTTATGATTGTTTCTGAGTCAGGGAAGCTATGGAGAAGGTCTTCCAAACATAATCTCATAGATGGTAAATCCCTCCCTATATGGGAGTCTGAAGTAGTAGGTCTGAAGCAGAGCAAAGGGAAAGAAGTCTGTTCACCTTTTATAGAACTCTGCTTATTTTTCCTGCTTGCCCAGAGCTCTGAGGTTCATATCCACAAAGAAGTTTCCAATCTATGCCTCAAGCTTTAGCTATGAGAGGTTTTGGCTATGAAAGGCAAGCTATTGTTGGACCCAGTTGTTAAGAGGAGGCCAAATTCAGGGACTAGTTCCTGGAAGAGTTTTTAAAGCTACTATTTAAACAGTTTCAGTTTGGGTGGGGAATGGTTCTATCTACCCCGAAGAGGTCTCTATAAAAACTAGCAAGTGCTTGTGTCCTCCCACGGCCAGCTGGATCTCAGTCAGTTTCCCAGGGTTTGAAGGGATGTTGGCCTCTAATTTAGACTTCTCCCTGGGTAAGGACTCTCTGTTTTGGATTTCCTTGAGCACAAACCTGGCATCTGGCAGAGACATCGCACACCAGGCTTCCCAGTCTAGGCACAGCATGCCTTGGTTTGAGCAACTCAGAAAGTTTTGTGGACCCCAGGTGAGTAGCCTGCTGAAGGTAAGTTACCAGATTCCTGTCAAATGTTTCTTTTGATCTTTTCAAAAAAGGGAATGATCTTTTCCTTTGGGTTCCTTCCCTAACCCATGGGTTTGAGCTGTCCATTTCTTCTTTTTGCATCCTCTATTTCTTCTTGTTTGTACCATGGAGTGTTAGTAACACTGGGTTGGTTACTAAGTTCCCACTGGTCTTAGGTAAGCTTGTCTGGCAACCAAATCAGCAACCTTGTTACCTCTTACCTTAGGGGAGTCATGTTTTTGATGTCCACAGCATTGGGGGATACCAGCTCTTAGGGGAAAGCCAAATAGCCTCTGGGAGGGCCAAGATATCCTTTGTTTTTAATGCCCCCTTCCTGCCCCAAACTCACACTGAGAAGTCCTCTTTGTCTATAGATCACACCGTGATCATGTGTGGTAGTGAAAGCATGGTGTCTGTCCACGTATAGGGTGATGGACTGTCCTTTTCCCATCTGAGAGCCTGGGTCAGAGTAATCAGTTCTACTCTCTGGGCTGCTGTAGCTGGCTATACTGGGTGTTTTTGTGTTTCAGCTTGACATAAGCTGTATCAGAGGAAGGAGCCTCAGCTGAAGAAATGCCTCCTTGAGATGCAGCTGTAAGGCATTTTCTCATTTAGTGATCCATGAAGAAGGGCCCAGCCCCTGGTGGGTGGTGCCATCCATGGGCTGGTGGGCCTGGGTTCTATAAGAAGGTGGGCTGAGCAAGTCATGGGAAGCAAGCCAGTAAGCAGCTCCCCTCCATGGCCTCTGCATCAGCTTCTGCCTTCAGGATCCTGCCCTATTTGAGTTCCTGTCCTGTCTTCCTTCAGTGATGAAGAGCAATGCTGAAATGTAAGCCAAATAAACTCTTTCCTCCTCAACTTCCTCTTTGGTCTAACTAAGACATTGGCCCTAAGGTTTAGGCCCAAATAATTTCAGTTAAAAGCAGCCTCCACATACCTGGTTCCATCTTCAAAGAAACTGCTTCCATTATTGTGGAGCACTGCATCAGGAACTTTATGGGAGATGTTCACCAGGTCTGGGCAGGTCCCATGGACCACTGTGGTCACTGAGACAGTCACAGATGAAAACCTGCTGTGGGATGTTCTGTATGTCCTGTGGGAGCCCGTTCTCGGGTTCCTCGTGGCTTTACCCAGCAGGTCTGCATAGAGGATGATTAGGACCATGGGCCTGAGTGCAGGTGTCTGAGATGGTCTGCACTTGGCTGTGCTGTGGGATGGTCTGTATGTCAAGTCACTCTGGTCAATAAATAAAACACTGATTAGCCCGTGGCTAAGCAGGAAGTATAGGTGGGACTAACAGAGAGGAGAAATAAAAGAACAGGAAGGCAGAAAGAGTCACTGCCAGCCACCACCCTCACAAGCAGCATGAAAAGATGCTGGTAAGCCATGAGCCGCATGGCAGGGTATAGATTTGCGGAAATGGATTAATTTAAGCTGTAAGAACAGTTAGCAAGAAGCCTGCCACGGCCATACAGTTTGTAAGCAATGTAAGTCTCTGTGTTTACTTGGTCGGGTCTGAGCAGCTGTAGGACTGGCGGGTGACAAAGATTTGTCCTGACTGTGGGCAAGGCAGGAAAACTCTAGCTACAAGAACCTGCTGGTGGTCAGCAGGCAAGAGAGAAGATAGATTTGATGGTTGCAGGTTTCTCAAATTGGACTTAAGGGTGGGCCAGGAGTAGGGCTTGGTGCAGGGTCACACGGGCATTAGCTAGCCAATGTTCTGGTGTTCCTCAGAGGCGGGCCTCAACCATGCAGTATGCTGTAAATATAAGATCCTAACCCAGGCCTGGACTGGTCTACTCCGGTGACCGGTCTAGCAAATACCCTAACTATCATCATAGAGCCTTTGTCTAGTGACTGATGGAGCCAGATGCAGAGATCCACAGCCAGGCACCAGGCTGAGCTCTGGGAATCCAATTGATGAGAGAGAGAGGAGGGATTCTGCAGGCAACGTACGTCGAGATCATGACGGGAAGAAGTGCAGAGATGACCAGCCAAACTAGTAGAAGCCTATGAACTGTAGACTAGTGGCCGTGAAGCCCCCAGGGGAGTGGACTAGGCCCTCTGGATAAGGAAGACAGTTGTTTGGCTCAAACTGTTTGGGGAATACCCAGGCAGGGGATCAGGATCCACCCCTGGTACATGGACAGGATTTTGAGAATCCAGTGCCTGTGGTGTGGTACCTTGTGCAGCCTTGGTACAATGGGAAGGAGCTTGGACCTGCCTAGGCTCAGTGTGCTGGGCTCTGCTGACTCCCCATGGGAGACCTCGATTTTGGGGATGTGGGGATGTGGGGTGGCTTGGGAGGGAGGGCTGGGAGATGGGAGGAGGTAGGGGGTGGGATCTGTGGGTGGTATGTAGAGTGAGTAGAAAATTTCTTTATAAAGAAAAAAAAAAAGAATCTAAAAGAAAAAAAAAAAAGATCCTGACCCAGAGTTAACTCGTCTGTTTCTTTCACTAGGATAGCAGTAACCTCCATTGCTTAGACAAGTAGGCCATTCTGAGCCTACCAGATCCAATGGTTTGGACAGGTGTGCCATAAAGTGTCTCCAAATTTGGGTTAGAATCCCCTTTGCGATGCCTTCTGTTTTATGGACAAATAGATAAAGAGATTTTTTGAGACATCTGAAAGTGCTAGGGCTAGAGCCAAAGCCAAGCTGTTTTTACAGCTTCAAATGCCTTTTGTTCATTCTCAGTCTAGATTAGGGGTTCAGTTACCTCCCCCCCCCCCCCCCCCCCCCCCCCCCCCCCCCCCCCCGCACACACACACTTTGTGCTGGTGCCTTGCTATTTCCAAAAACTCTGTTTTCCTGAGGTAGCATTATCCAACTGCTTTTGGAACTCCTCAACTCACCTCCTGGTCTTTGGGGTTGAGATCTGAAGGATGGCAGCAACCCTGTTCTGAGACAGACTCCTTTTGCCTCTCCCCCAACTGGTAGCTGAGATAGGTAGCCTCTGATGTACAAAGTTGGGCTTTCTTTGTGACACTTTGTAGCCTAAGGTCTGTTACTCAGGCAGTAGTCCCTCCATGACCTTTTTACAATCTATTTCAGTTTCAGAGGCTAGGAGGAGGTCATCTATATATTGTAAGAGTTTGGTCATGAGAAACTTCTGAAGGAAGGGGAGTAGGTCAGCCATTAATGCCTCATCAAACATGGTTGGAAAGTTTTTAAATTCTTGAGGCAACCTGGTCTAGGTAAGCTACATAACATAACATCCCTCTGAGTCTGTCCATTCAAAAGCAAAGATAGGTTGACTCACCTCTGCCAATGGGAGGCTGAAAAATGCATCTTTCAGGTCCAAGGCAGTGTACACCTGTTGCTCTAAAGGAATCAAATCAAAGTAAGTCAGTTTGGGACTATGGGGTGTATGGTCTTAACCCTTGAATTCACTTTCCTTAGATCTTGGATGGGTCTATCATCAGAGGTCCCTGTAGTGGGTAGCCATTCCAGCTTTGATCTGGAAGTTTCAACCCCCATTGAGGCTTCAGTAACTGTCACGCCTACAAGGCTGGGCCAAGAGAGGACCCTGAAGACCTAAGATCCCTATGCGCCCTGGCGCTCTTGGTTCCTGAACCCTGGATGCTGGAGCTAGACGGAGCAGAGTTCTCCAGAGAACACAGCTGGGCTGCGCTACACCTTTCCCAGACCCTGTAAAGTATTCCTTCACTTGTAAGTTACCCCACAAAATAAACCTCCCCTTTCACTACGTGGAGTGGCCTAAATAATTTCACCAACAGGTCCCAGGTCTCTTCACAGGCAGGAGAGGTGTATTCCAGGATGATTGGCAGGGCAGCTAGATGTCGATGTCTCTAAGCCAGGCAAATTGGACTGCAGTTCCATTTATACTTCCACTATCATTGGGTATTATTTAACCCGTATGGGAGTGGCTGAACTGGTTAGTTGAACAATTACAGAAAATGCATTGGGCCAGTCCTGCATTGCTCAAACTGGCACAGGACTCCAAAGGATCTTAGTGGGACTCCCAAATGTTGTGGGGTTAGTGACTCAAAGACCACTCAGCGGGACCAAAGTCCACATTGAGAGTATGTATTAAGCAGCCTGGTAGCTGGAGACTGCCTGGAGAGAAATGCTTCTCACAGAGAAACCTTGAATGCATTTTACAGGGTGCTTTTAAAAGCAAAGAACACAGAAATGCTACATCCTGGTTGGCAGTTGCAGGGGAACGTAAAGCCATCGGGCAGTTCAAAAAAAGCCAAATGATGCAGTTGGCTGGGGCGTTTTGACCCTGAATTTCTAGAACGGGTTTGGGTACTTTCCCATGGGACTTTTTAGGGCAGCAGTAGAAAATGGGAAAGGGGTGTGTGTGGTCATTTTGAACCAAAGACAGCTCCCCTTGAGACAAAATACTTTTATTCTGTGATGCCTCTCTTACATCTTCCCACTTTACATAAAAATCAAGGCAATCCTGGGTCCTTCACACACTGCTTCTCAGGGATGCAGCTTCCATAACATGTATCACTGCCAACACTGGAAGGGACCCAATGGAAATAAAACTCATCATCAATGGTCTTTCCTTCCTCTGTCAGTGCTGACTCCAGGGACACATGACTCCAGCTACATTGGGCATGAAATGATGTAACTGCGCTGCTCTCTACCACTGTTAGCAGAGGGTGTTTAATGGTCTGAATGGGTTGTGTCATGGCTCTGTAACTACGTTCTTTAAGAAAAAAAGAAGACTTAAATTTTCTCCCTCTTTTCTTCTTTTGACAGGAGAAAATGCCTATTTCACCGATGGTACAGCTAATAATAAGAGCCGAGAAAGAAGCCATTTCAAATCATTCCAGACCCAAAGGGAAAAGAATGTTCCTGAATGTTCAGAGGTGGCTCCCCACTAGCCTGGAACCAATCTGTGAAACCTGAGGCAGGAAGAATCAAAGGCCACAGTAAGTTTAGAATGTATGAAAAAAATCACATCGAAGATTGAGTTCACTTAACATGGTCACTTAACAGAGTACTTTTTTTTTTCACTACTTTCAGATTTTTGCGATGCTGGGTGGTTTTGAATTATAGGATCATTATTTCATTCATTACTTCCATAGCTACAAATGACAACTTATAGCTCCCTATGCTGAAAATAGGGGAATGGGAAAATAACTTTTTAAAATCACCTTTTAAAAATTGTACCACCCACGTTCTTTCATATTTTCTCTCATTTGTGGGTCCTAGATGTCATAGCTATATTTAACATGTTATTTACTAGAGACATGTCAGGAAAAGGGTCTCTGGAATAAACTAGAGTAATGTGAGGTGGGGTAAGTAAAGCAAGGATGGAGATGGATGGTGGGAATATGCTAACTGCCTTGTAGACTTTTGTGAAAATGGCAACATGTCACTCTGCATAACAATAATAGGAAAAAGAACTGGGTTTAGTGTTTTTATTTTAAAAAATGAGTCACTATTGCTGTGGGATGTTCTGTATGTGAAATGTGTTGCTCTGATTAGTTAATAACTAAAACACTGATTGGCCAGTATCCAGGCAGGAAGTATAGGAGGGACAAGGAGAGAGGAGAATTCTGGGAAGTGGAAGGCTGAGGCAGAGAGATGCTGCCAGCCACCACCACCATGAGAAGATGTTAAGATACTGGTAAGCTACGAGCCACGTGGCAACCTATAGGTTCATAGAAATGGGTTAATTTAAGATATAAGAACTAGATAGCAAGAAGCCTGCCATGGCCATACAGTCTTTAAGTCTCTATGTGTTTACTTGGGTCGGAGTGGCTGCAGGACTGGAGGGTGAGAGAGATTTGTTCTGACTGTGGGCCAGGCAGGACTGGAGAAAACTCCAGCTACACACTATATTAAAAATTATATTTAAAGTATATTTGTAATACAAGATTAAGTACTGAGTAATTTATTTGACCTGGTGTCACAAGTCAGCACCCTTATTTTCATATTTTATTTTATTTTATAGTTACATTTTATTGTTCATTATATTTAGTGTGCAAAGGATTGCGTCTCATTGCAACATTTTTATATATACCTTATAGTCATTGTTAGATCAGGAATAATGGAGATGTCATTATTCTTATTTTCCTTCCTAGTACCTATCCTGGTCCCCTTTCTTACCCTTAATAGTCCTTCCTTCTACTTACACTCTATTACTCTCTTGTTCCCCCCTCCATTTATGCCTCTTCTTTTCATGTTACCCTTTCTATTTATATATCATATATACATCTATATTTTATATGTCATCAAATTTAAATCTTAATTCTGCATAGGAGATAGTGTATTTGTCTTCCTGAGTCTGACTTACTTTGCTTAATCCTTAGGTTCCATCTATTTTCCGGCAAGTCTCATTTTTCATTCTTTACAGCTACATACTGATCTGTTATTCACATGTACCCCATTTTCTTTATTTGCTTATCTGTTGGTGTATCTGTAGGCAGCTTCCATATCATGGCTATCATGAGTAGTTCAGTAATAGATATAGGTATGCAAGAATCTCTATGGCTTGCCCCCATAGAAACTTTCAAGCACACACCCAGGAGTGGTGTAAGTGGATTGAACTCCCCCCCCCCCCCGAGGAACTGCCATAATAATTTCCACAAGTTATATTCCCACCAGCAGTGTGTAAGTGTTCTTTTCCCCTGCTGTTACCAGCAGTCTTATCTGTTGTCTTGATGACAGCCTTAGTGACTGGAGTGCCATGGGTTCACTATATAATTGTGATTTGCATTTCTCTGTAGGCTAGGGTTATTGAACACTTTAAAAACACATTTATTGTTCATTTTTATTTCTTTTTACTTTTTAGTACTATTTATTCAAATCTTTGCCAATTTATTCAATGGATGGTGTTTTTGCTATTTAATGTTTGGAGTTATTTATAGACTCTGTAGATAACAATTCCCTCTCATATACAGTTGTCAGAAATTTTACCACTATCCTGTACACTGTATCTTTACCCTGCAAGTCCTTTGCCAGGAGGAAGTTTTAATTTTGTGCAGACCTCTTCATCAGTCCTGTGGGTTATTCTTTTGCCACTAGAGTGCTTTTCACATGGTCCATGCCTATGTCAACATCTTAATGTGCTTTGTCTGTGATTTTTGCTAGCAGTTTATGGTCTTACATCAAGTCTTTGATCTATTTTGAGTGGATTTATTTGTGAGAGGTGAGAAATTCAGGTCTAGCTTTCTTTTATTTTTTTATGTGTGGACACAAGAGTTTCCCAGTACTTGCTGTCTTTCTTCCCCTACCAATGTGTTTTTTCCAAAGATTAGATAGTGTAGCTGTGTAGTGTAGTTTATCCACTGTCCTGTTCTATTGGTCTACATGTTCCAATGGTCTATATTACTTCAGTACTGTATTAGTGTTGTAAACATTACAGTTAGGAATTCAAATGCCTCCAGCACTGATCTTGCTTAGGACTACTTTGGTTATTCAGGGTCTTCTGTGTTTCCATGTGAATTTTAAGATTCTTTTTTAAAGTCCTTTGAAAAGTGCTGTTGGAATTTTTATGAAGATTGACTTGGATGTATAAATGGCTTCCTGTGATACAAATTAATTGTCAATCCATGATTATGGAGGATCTTTTTTTATTTTATAGCACTGGTTCTCAGTCTTCTTAATGTTGTGGTCCTTTAATACAGTTAGTTGCTCATGTTGTAGTAACCCCCAATCATAAAATTAGTTTGTTGCCACTTCATAACTGTATTTTTGAAACTGTTATGAATCATAATGTAAATATCTGATATGCAATCCCCAGAGGGATTAAGAACCACTGTCATATAGTGTCTTCTTCAATTTCTTTCTACAGAGTCTTGAGGTTTTCATGTAGGAATCTTTCATCCCCCTGATTAGGTTTCTTCCCACCTCTTTTCTCCTCCTCCTAAGTCCAGTACCATTGTTAAGGTCAATGTTACATGTGAACAGGGAGACTATGAGGTTATCAAACAGGAAGTCAGGGACACAGGTGTGAAGAAAAGGTTGATTATTTTAAGCACTGTAATTTCCCTATACATTGTGACAAAAACACCTGAGGCAATCCACTTACAGGGAGGGAGGACTTACTGTGTGCCCCCTGGTTTCATATGTTGCAGTTCACAGTCACATGCCCTGTTGATATGGCCCTGTGGCATAATGCTGTATCATGGTAGGGAGCATGTGGCATGGCAAAACTGTTCTTCTCATGATGATTGGGGAGCAGAAAGACTGGAAGGGACTGGGTCTCCATATTCCCTTCCAAGGCACCCCCTCAATGATCTAATTTTCTTCTAATAAGCCACACCCCCTAAAGATTTCCCCACCTCCCAGTAGAGCCGTTGGTTGTTAACCTTTAAAACCTGAACCTTTGGGGACATTCAGATTGAAACTATCATGTTCTGATTTAATGTCTCTGATGATCTGCCTCAAATTTCTCAAGTATTATAATGTGTAAGGAGGACCTAGAGTTTTTCTAATATGGAGTTTACTTACCAAAGCCCTAGATTTTTCCATTATTTTGTGGGAGATGGGTATGTGATATCTTCTTGCTTACCAATACTTAGTTGTGATATAAGTGGCTCTGTAAAAAAATATTGAGTTCTCTTTCCCTTGATAATGAAGAATAACTCTCTTTTTGGCCCAGAGTGACAGAAGGTGCCACTCCAAATTTGAGTCATATGTCTTCAAAACCTAGTGACAGAGCTAGCTTAACTAGAAATCAGACCCAGTAATGTGGCTCTGGAATTGCTGTAAAGAATTAGAATCTTATAAATGGTTCCAGGAAATAAATGTATTATGGTGGGCAGCTTTTTATACCATGCACAAACTTGTATCTCAGATTAGTGAAACAGCTTAGTTGTTGAACACCTTTGTACCAGTCAGCTTTTTATTATTTCACACAAACCCTGGAGAAATCAACTGAAAAGAAGATAGATTTGGTTTATTTTGGTTCATGGTATCAGATCTTCTATGGACTTCTGGATCCATTGTCTTTAGGTCGGGGTGAAGGCATGGTGAAGGAATTGCTCATTTTGTGGGAGCCATGAATGGGGGTCGCTGGGAAGGTGACAATAGGCAATAAATACCTCCTCAAAAGCATGCTCTTAGGGGTCTACTCAAACTCCTAGCATCCTAAATGAAGTACCTTCTTCTAGGAGGTCCAGACTCTGTTCTTGCATAGCAAGACAAAGCAAAGTGCGGAGCAGATGAACTGGGTGCCAGTGGTTGGAGACAAACATTCATGTGGGTGTTTTTTTTGGGGGGTCATATATTTACTAATTCTATGGATCTTCTGTAGCCATGTCATATCCTGCCCAGGAGGACTCTGCAACAGGGCTGGAAGGACCCCTCTGTCTCTTCACATCTAGTCAGTTCTTAGACTTAACTGAGGACCCACACAAGTCAGATTCAGCCTTGGCTTGATGCTTCAGAAAGAAATAAGTAGACATCAGTAAAAGCCAGAAGGAAGTAGAGTAGATTGCCTTCCCTTCCCTTTTCTTCCTTCCTCTGTTCCACACCTTCAGGGACACAAATAAGAGTTAGAAAGTCAGGTGGGAGAGGAGGCAGTGAGGCAGGAAAATAGAGAAGAAATAGAATATACTCCCATTGCAGCCTTCTGCACTTAAATAACCTAGAAGAGACAAGAGGCTTTAACTTCAAGTAAAATTCAGACTCTGAATACACTGCATTGGGCTGGATGTATTTATTACTGTACTTATGTTGGAAAGTGAATGAAGATATTCTCATTATCTAATAACAACGGAGGAAACTATGTATTTCATCAGACTTTATGTAAGAGGGAAATAACTAGATACCCAAAGTGGATTAAAGGACAAATAGGACAAAAATAAAGCCTTTTTAAAAAATGTAGCTATCTTGGTCTTAAATATGCTGCTTGGCATTTGCTTGCCTTGTGTAAACAACCAAGCAACACATAGCAGTTAGGGCAGCCTAGCTGGACCTTAGCTAACTTGCCAATAAGAACATGCAAGAAAGGACTATCTGAACATGCAGGGATTTTGCTGAAGTAATTAAATGCAATTTAACATAGTTTTGAAAGTGTCAGGCAGTACAAAATTGAGCCTTATTGCAGAAGGGAAACCTGATCATTGGCTCTTGAGCTGCTGTGACAGCACTCCTGATGTCTCTGTAGTGTTTAGACTGTGCCTTTTGCCTCATAAGGTTTGGCTTAGGCGGTGGCTAAGCCTATGACACGAATCTTCCACAGCTTGGAGAGTTTCATAGAGTCTATTCCTTTGCAATCTTCATCCTAACTCAGCTATAAAATCCATGCAATTGAGTTAAAATGGCTGCTTTCCATTCAGGGATGTAGAAAATGAAATCACAGGGTAATGGCAATGTCATAACTCTAAATTATTTAAATCCCAATCTCCTTTGGTCTGAATTTATGAACTTCTATATGCCTGTGAAAACTTTAATATAGAGCTGAAATTGATATGTCTTCTTCAAAACAGTAGAGGAATCCTAGACAAAAATTATAAGTAAGAATAAATCATATGATTTTCATGTAACCCTTAACTGTATCCTGTGTAGGAGATGGATCTTAATTCATTTTCTAAGCCATAGCCTTCTGAATTATAGTTAGTAAAAGTTTGATTGTTAATTGTGTTACTATAAGTACTTTTTGCTATACTCTGTCTTTGAGTAGAAAGAAATTATGAAAACGAAGCATTTTGTTGAACTGAAATTATATTGTTAGATCTTATGAGCACTGGTTTCTAGGTTTCTATTTGTACATTATGTATCATCAGTTAGAGAGTAAGCAAAAACTATCATCCAAAGAAAATTCTGCCTTTTCTGCTGGTCTAACTTTGCTCAGCATTATCTGCAGGGAGCTGTGACCATTTTGAAGGTTAAAACGCTCTATAAGTGTCCTTCATTATATATGGCACGTAGGTCTTCACTTAAGCCCAGTGAGGACATTTACAAGGATGCCATCCAAGAATATGAACTCAAATTACCCTATTCCAGACCATCTGAAAGGCATATTTGAAAGAAGCAACGATTAGAAAAGACCATCTCAGGGAATTCATTAGCGTCTCCTCCCTCGCATGCTTTAAGTTATCCTGGAGCAAGCTCCATGGTGGATAAGCAATGCATTTGGTTATCAGCATTGCCCTTTGAAGCTACCCTCCCTGCACATCAGTGTGAAAGGACATGCTTGGTTTTTAAAGAGACCTCTACATAGATGAGGCATATAAAATCGGCATCTTCATTTATTCTGACACCATCTACTACATTATTTAATGTACCCTATGTGACACATGCTTTTAGAATTTGGTTCTTGAAATCAAAACAACTTATGTTTGTTGTGAGAAACTCATCACTAAGCATCTTTCTTTCTGGCTATAGGGACTGATCATGATTTACTGACTTATGTTTTATGTCCGTGATTCTGGAGTGTGCTCTCAACCTATGAACCTTCTGCATGCTGTTCCAAATTATTTGTGCAAAGCATAGCTGCTAATCAACCTCCTGTAATTTCTCTTAATGGCAGTCTGAGCAACCTGCCTTTAAAGCACATCCAGATTTTTAAGTTACCTAAGAAAACAAAATATTTTAACATGGAATCAGGCTACTTTGTGATACTATTGTGGTGATCACAATAAATAACATGGTGGAACAATTAGCCGTTATTAGGCTATTGTTGAAGCAGCATCTGAGTCAACTGTTTTCTTGTTAAAATAATTTCAGAAACAATATATTTGTGAAAAATTAGAGTGAAAGTTACATACACTAGTCTTTTATAAAGATAATAATCTTTAAATTTTTTGATGAAACATTTCTATAAAAAATTACTTGTGATAAAAGTCCATTTTTTTTTATCAAGGATAATACTAAACCATGTGGATTTAATAATTACCTCACAAGTGTGCCTAGATGGATTTCTTAGTTCATCTTTAAGCTGATAATTTTCTGTGTTAAAATCTATAGCGTTTTCATGGATTTTACAGAAGCTTGGTTATCGCATGTCACAGATGAAGCACATAGCAATCATTTCTCCTGTCAACTAGGCTTACTCTGTGTATGATGTACTACTAAGCACATTCAGGGCCCGTAGCAGTGAGGAAGAATTGGTAATATCATGAAAACCCTTCCTGCCTGGTTTACAACCTTCCTTCTCTCCCTCCTTATAAGGCACCAGTTTCTGGGTTCTTTCAGTCTCCATTTCCAATTAGAATACTGTTTAGCTTTTTGTTTTCTTTTTACTTTTTAAAATTCTCATGGGATAGTGTGCCTCTGTTTATACAAACAACACAAAGTGAAAGCCATTTATTTCTGCCAATTATTTATTAAGCCTTATCGATCTTTTCTTATCCTTCTACCATGGCCAAGTTCAAGTTTATATGCTGGATTCCTAAAATAATTAATAATCTAAAAGAGGCTTTGTTTCTTTGTTGTTTACCTTCAGAACACAATCAGAAGCAAACTGTAACCAACTGTCTTGCAATTTAGACAAGGCAGAGAGGGATATTCACAGCACTGGGCTTTACCAGAAAGCTTAGCATTAGGGATGGTTAAGGAATACACAACATGAATTTTGCCTGAGGTGAGTTTTGGTTAAGCAACATGCTGCTGGAATTTAGGATCCAAATGTATTCACTAAACCAACTTTTTTTTTTTCTAAGAAGGGCTGCAGATTCTTTTAATCACACTATTTTAATATGATGCAAGATAAATATTTAATGTATTTCACATCTATCAGTTAGGGTGGTAGAAAGAGTTACTAAAATAATTTTTTTTCATATTTCTTTATGTGTAATGCTGATTTTTTTCACAGAAAGAATATCTTTATATGTAACTTAAAAATAATTTTTTTACATTTATATTATTCTATTCTATGAAGAGAAGAACTAAGTATGAGAAGACCATTTAAAACCTATTATTAAAGCCTTCTAGCACATTTTGAAGTGTGGTAACTGATTAAAGTGTGGCAACTGAGAAGTGCTGGGGATGCCTTTCTGTATGCTGTGAATGTGTTGCTCTGATTGATTGATAAATAAAATGCTGATTGGCCAGTAACCAGGCAAGAAGTATAGTGTAGGTGGGATAAGCAGAGAAGTGCATTCTGGGAACAAGGAAGGCTGAGTCAGGAGTCGCCAGCCAGACACAGAAGAAGCAAGATATAAAAGTACTGGTAAGCCACAAGCCACAGATTAATAGAAATGGGTTAATTTAAGATATAAGAACTAGATAGCAAGAAGCTTGCCACGGCCATACAGTTTATAAGTAATATAAGTCTCTGTGTATTTACTTGGGTCTGAGCAGCTGCAGGCCCAGGCAGGAATGGAGAAAACTCCAACTACATAGAAGTCTTATTGTGTTACCGGCATTTGTTTAAAAAAATTAACCCCAAACTACTGTGACATTAAATTTATTAATCAAGGTACTCAGGCATGAGAGGGCTTTAGTAGCCCAGAGTTTAGCTGCCATGTCCCTCCAAATTGTACATTTTAGTTCCTCCTTCCACAAATCTCTCTCCTTCACACTTCCTTCATCATGAGTTCTCAAAATGATCAAATTTAAGAGAGATCAGGCATTCATTTTTAACTGTGCTATTGTCATGTCCTTTATATGATAATTAGCACACGAAGAAAGTGAAACATGCAACAATCAATAAAGATAAATTATAGAAAGAGAACATGAAACGTGCTTATTTTCTTGGGGGGGCAGGGATTAAACCTAGAGTCTTGCATCTGGTTGGCAGGTCCTGGGTCACTGAATTAGTTTCCAGCCATGAATATGTTTAAATGTAATTTAAAGAATTTGCAGAAGATATTTGCTGAGGGGTAAAGATGACGGTCTGGTGAAGGAACATGTTGAGTGGCCATCTGTATGAGCTACTGCTGAAATGTCAGGACATAAGAGAAAAATGGAGCAAGTGGCATAAAAACGGAGGCCAGTGCGGGAGTACTCGGGCAGTAGTCAGGGTCCTGAAGTGTAGGAGAGTGGGGTCATAGGCCAGGGGATCCCCACCTGGAGTGTGAGGACGGTTCAAGTGTCTGAAGCCTGGGAAGCAGACATGGGTAGTGAGAGGGCTGAGCTGTCTCGTGGGGAGTCCCTAGTGAGAGAACATAGTCCTACAGTTTTTTCAAATGCTTTCATTTCAATGCCCCTATTTTTTCTTTAAAAGGAACGTATTTTGATTTTACAATAGATATTTATTCATTCATTTATTTCTGAGAGACAAGCGCTCCCCCTGTATCTAGGGTGGCCGGCAACTCGTACCAGTCCTCCTGCCACAGCCTATCATGGTCTAGGATTTCAGTTACCAGTTACTTACTATCATACCTGGTTTGGAATTTATTTTTGATGCTAGAATTTATGCTTTTCAAATTTAGAATAAAACTTATTGAAAAAAATCTTGGCAGACATTTCACTTAAGTTCCTCCCTCTCTCCCTTCCTCCCTTCCACCCTTCCTCCCTTCCTCCCTTCTTCCCTTCTTCCTCCCTCCCTCCCTTCCTCTCTCCCCCCTCCCTCCCTCTCTCCCTCCCTCCCTCCCTTCCTTCCTTCCTTCCTTCCTTCCTTCTTTCCTTCCTTTATTTAAAAGTAAAGCCATGCTTCATACGCTTGGTTTAGTTTATAAGTGTGCGTTTAAGGAATGTATATGTTTTCTGAGCGTGTTATGGTGGGCAAAGCAAGCTTCCAAGACTTCCGAGTTGATAAAGGTTCTGGTGTGTCTTTGGTTGCTTTTGTCTCATAACATTTTCTCATTAGTTTTAAGGAAATAGTGGTGGCCATCCAGGCTGATAAGGCATTACCCATGAATCTAAGGACATGTTCAATATTTTAGAGTCAGGAAAAATAGATTTTGTAGCTTGACCTTTAAGTTAAGCTTTCCTTTTCTGAAGTATATTACCTTGCAAAGCACACAGGGAACCAGAGCCAGCTGGTGACCTTTTGTTAACATGTAGTTTTGAGAAACGGGAAAAAGCCATTGCATAGATCAGGAATTTTATTACCTGAAAGGACTGGGAGTCAGTTGTAAGTTACACTTTCTTAGAAAGACAGCTAGCCATGGGACTTGGGGGCAGATGGTCTCTTTTGCAGAATACTGTCACTCCCACACTGTCATCTGAAGGCTGCTATGGCAAGTGAGATGCAAACAGTTCACAGAGGGTACAGATGAACCGGAGGTGGGAAAGCATGTGACATGTTGCTACCAGGAACATCCCTGTTGCTTAAAATGTAGCAGGCTCTAATTAGAGTTAATTGAAAATTACCCTAATTAATTAGGAGTTGGTTTGTGATTAGATAGGAATGTGAAGTTGATGGGGCAGTGTCCACCTACATAGCCATAAAACCATGTTACCCAAATGGTTTGTATCCAATGGCCTATCTTGTGGAAGTTACCTTCAAACACTCCCCGGATCTGATACATCTTACCAGAGTCCCTTTTGCCACCATCAACCCCTGGTTGCTTTGTTATTGCAGAGCCCAGAAATGGGTTTTCTACTATTTTGTTCATTCCAGTACTCCCTATTCTCTCTTTCTTTTAAGGTTTTATTTTAATTTCTATTATTTTTTAAAATGTGTGTGTCTGCTTGTGTGCACACGTATGGAGGCCAGAAGAAGGTGTTGGATCTACTGGAGCTCTAGTTTTAAGTGGTGGTGAGCTGCACCACGTGGATACTGGGAAACCAGTGGTGGTGAGCTGCACCACGTGGATACTGGGAAACAAATTCTGGTCCTCGGCTAGAGCAGGAAGGGTCCTGAATCCCTGAGCCATCTCTCCAGCCTGTAGGTACATTTCATTCAATCCACCACAGTCAGGAAGTCTGTGTAATGAAAAAGATATGTGTATGTGTCTGTGGGAATATATACTATGTGTGTGTGTCTGCGATGGCTGGAAGGAGGCTCCAGATTCCCTGTTCTGGTGTTATAGGCAGCGAGCTGTCTGACATGGGTGTTGGAAACTGAACTCAGATCCTCTGCAAAAGCAGGAAATATTTTTAACTCATTCCTATCCCCACCTTACTCTTTGTACAGCAATCAGAGGAGTTCTGTGACTGTCAAGTGAAAAGGTATTTCTATGCTCAAAACCCTGCCATGGTTCCCATTCAACTGAAGAAAAGCCACAACGTCCAATGTAGCCCTTTGGGTTTGTTATGAGGTGGCTCCCAGATATCATGTCTACTGTTTCCTCTAGTACATTTTGCTCCAGCCATACCAGCCTCTGTGTTATTCTTTGATTATGCTAACTTACCTAAGATCTTTTGTCTTGATTTTCTTCTGGGATCCACTGCTGTGTGATCAAACATTCTCTTCATAGTCAGGCCTTTCCTAACTATACTAGATAAAAGACTAGTCTTCTTGTCTCCTACCTATCTCATTTTCCCATCCCTTTACATTTTCTAGTTTCCTCTACAATAGGAATCACCATATGATGCCCTATGCATTTATTTGTTCATTGGTACATTTTTTATTTTTTCACTGGCGTAGTTCATGGATGTGTCCTCGGGATCTTGCTTAAAGTAGGTATTTAGTAAATATCTATGGAAATACAGGAATTAGGAAGTTTTGAGACATGTATGGCAAAAATCATTTATTTATTAGCAGTTATAATGTTTAATTATCATCTGTTAAGTACATTTACCCCTTGACTTATGATGGGACAGCATGCCAAAAATATCATAAGCCTAAAACAGTTTCAGGACTATAGCCTACTGCATGTCATGCTTAGGTGCCCAACACAATGTGAAAAACTTGGCTGTTTATATGGATTGTGTGGCTGACCGTGAGCTGAAGCTTGCTGCACAGGCAGTCTACTGCATGTTTGCTAGCTAGGGAATGATCAGAACTCAAAGATAAGAATATGGCTACTATAGGCATAGATTTTTATTGTACCATATTAAAGTTGAAAAATTATAATTCAGATAGATGATCATAGCTCGGGGGTACAGAATGCTTCAGAGTTTCATAGATAAACAAAGGTGGCCACGGCTCAAGCACAGTCACATGAGCCACTGTTCCTGACTATTGGCATGCTTGCTATGGTCTGTATTGAAGAAGGTGAAGGCTTTCAAGAAATGTTCTATGCCTTCTGCATTCATTGTGAGACAAACTGTTTGAGCAACGGCTGAAAATTCGTATCAAGGCATTACTTCAAAATGATGATCTATTCTTACGCTTTTCTTTCCCCTCTATCCTTCTGCCTGGCAGCTGATTTTTAAAACTTGTCTCATGCTAGTGATCAGAGAAAGCAGTGATGAGTGGACCAGTGCCAGTTAGAAGAATTCTGCCTTACACTTCTTGGTTTGGTAGAGACTTCCAACCTCCACCCCAGTTGACGGGACATGGCTGGTCTTGTTCAGCTGGGCTGTTCCTTGTGGAGATGCATCCTGTGAAATGAGTACTCAAAGGCCTGAGAAATACTGGCAGACCTCACCTGCACTGACGACACTGGGGTTCTTGGTAAAGCCACATGCCTGTGTGGGGCTGACTTCTCTCAGGAAAGTCAGCGTAGTTCTTCGCCTGGAAGGGAGGCATGGTACACTGGGCGGCATGGTCTGCTTTGAGGGTAGCTTCTGCACTCAGCCCTTTATTCCTCAGCTGAGGACAAATGCAGGCTTTTAGGAAGCCCGGGGAATCTGTGGGGGATGTGCCCCATTATCTTTTCTCAGAGCTAGACTTGCTTGGAGCCTGCTTTAACTCCCATTAGCTTGCATCACAACCATCCTTCACACACCCTCGCTTGAAGGGGCCCAGAACCTGCAGCCATAGCCCTGAGCCAGTGAGCCTGTAGAGAGAGTTGGGGAAGGATCCAGGGTGACTAGAGAGTCTCGGGCCCTGAGCAAGACTGAGACATTCTGTTTCAGAAGCAGAATCAAACCACTCCTGGCATCATTCCCCTGCTCTCTTCTACTCCATTCTCTGTGCTTCCCATCTGCTAATTGCTCTGCTTTCTGTCCAGTGAATCGCTCATTTCCTATTTCCTCTGTTCCCCTTACGCACCACTGACTTAAGCTGAAGAGAACAGCTGGCTTTTAAAGCAGCCTTGAGGTAGTGGAGGCGAATAAGAGCAAAAATTACTGTAAGCAAAGTCTGCAATTGCAACATTAGATATTAGAGTCCCGAGAAGACATTTCTTCTCGAGGCATCCTTGGGAACATCTTTTCTGTTTGCAAAGAGCTCTCCGAGCCAGACTTCCTAGTCTATTTTCTCTGGAGTGGCATTTTGAAGTTCTTTGTGCTCTTCTGGAGTGCATCCAAGCAATGAGCAAAATTGTTTCCAGCATGATGAGAGAGAAAAGAAGTAAAAAGCGAAGAAAGGTACCCAATGTGTTAAAACACTGAACGCAGCAGGGCAGGCTGTTTACAAGTCAACAGTCTTTCCGTCTTCCTGGGCTCTTCTGAGCTTTGTCCTGTTAACATTGTCTGCCAGGACACATTCCATCACTCCACTTGCAGCTCATGCAGAAATGTCAGTAACTCACCGGAGCAGTTTTTCTGTGCCAGTGGCTAGGTGCACGCACGCTGTACTACCACCATCCTTCAAAATGCCACTTTTAATACAATGTTCGTCCTTCCCTACAGAACTCTCATCCTAAAAGCACGTAAGTTGCATCACACAATAAACCTGTTCCACCCAAGTTTTAGTGATGCTCAAACTTACGAAGAGGCATTCAGTTCTTGATGCCTATTCCTATCAAGAACTGAAAGCATGTGTTGGACTTGTAAAGAGGTGATAGTAGAAGGCACACCAGCTCTACTCTTCCGTCATTAACTGCATTAAAATGCAAAGAGAGCCAGTCCAGAAGCATCAAGACCCATGCTGTGGAGTGGTCTAATCAATGTAACTGTTCAGCCCCGAATAAATTAACAGGAAGCAATGTCAGCTCACTGAGTCCCAGGAAATCACATCTTTTTTTTTTTTTTTTTTTTTTTTTTTTGGTTTTTCAAGACAGGGTTTCTCTGGGTAGCTTTGCGCCTTTCCTGGGACTCACTTGGTAGCCCAGGCTGGCCTCGAACTCACAGAGATCCGCCTGCCTCTGCCTCCCGAGTGCTGGGGTTAAAGGCGTGCGCCACCACCGCCCGGCTAGGAAATCACATCTTATGGAGGAGTAATTAACTTACTGAAACTGGAGAGTGAGAGACGCCAGGATTTGTTTAGCAATGTTTGCAACCCTATCAGAGAGCACACCAGAAATGAGTGGTATACGTGTTGACAGATACGCCTCTGGAAAGCGAGACAGAACTAGCAGATGGATCCCACCGCTGTGTGTAAGCTGATTGCTGTTTGTCAGAGGGAAAGACATTGAAAACCCTCCAGATGGTTTCCTCAGAAAAGAAGAGGAGCCCCAGAGTCAGTGTGTCTAAGTGTGTAGGTTGTCTCTGAGCAGTCGTGTGTGCTCTGAATTCTCATTACCTGTGTTTGTTGGCTTTATAATTTTATCTGTGGATGTCATTTGACCTCTATGAGGGCTGTTACAAGAAGATATTCATCTTTGTATCCCAAGTGACTAATATACTGCTTTGCATATTATTGAGAGCTGCTGGTAGCAAGAGGCTGTGGGAGTACGCACAGGTGACACCCAGTGTTCAGCAGGGCGACCCACCAGACTCTCTGATGGGACGCCCCACCTGGCAAGACTGTGGAGTTACTGTTAATGACCAGTTGCTCCTGTCTGTGCAGTTTCTCTCATGTACCTTTTCGTTTCTTCCCTAAGAACAGCTATGGGTTCTTTTCCCCACTGCTGGTGTGTTCATTTCATGTATATATTCCATCTATTGGGCACATATATCCATGGATGGTCAGAAAGATGACTTCTCATTTAGCTGTATAGAACTGATAGATAGAAAATATACTAGGATATGCTTCATGACTAGATCTATTGTCCCATGAGGACTGTAGATGCTTAAAAGCCTGCCTTGTTACTTTTGCTCAGACTAACTGTACACAATTAGCTCATCTTTACCTCAGAGCAAGTTCAAACTAGACTAAAGGCATTTTGTAAACGAATTGTAAGTTTAAAACTTTACCATTATGCACAAGGTCAGAGTTGTAGGTGTCTATCAAGGTTACTACACAAAGCACACTAAGAAAAGCATGCCAATTCTTGGCTTGCTAAAGTCAAACTGCTAGATAACTCAGACCAGTGTCCACGGCCCAAAAAAGTACTAAGCACCTTGTCCCTGCCTGTGCGTTACCATGGTAATGGCTCTGCTTCCTTATTGTCTATTTTAGAAATGTGCTATGACCTTGAGGGTTTTGAAATTTTTCTCAGGATTGCAAAGAATCTCCTGTTAGAAATGTGTAGATAGGCAAGAGAGGAGCTCAGAATGAGAGCTGAGAAAAATTAAAACTTAGGAGAAATAAGCTAAAAAGAAGCTGTAGCTTTAGAGAAACAGAACATTGAAGAGACATGATTTGAAGAGCACATGTGTGAGCTAATTTGTTTTGCCCCCAGATACCCTAGTTCCTTTCACTTCCTGTAGCGCCTGATATGAATCTTGAAGATGTCCAAAGGGCTGGCCTCTGAAGGACTTGCAGAACATATGGTGAGTGTGTAGAATATGTATGATGAGGAATGAAATTCATAACATAGCTCCTGCTCAGGGAGCTGGAGTCCATTGACTAACACCCATCAACTGCTCAGGTGAGCAGAACACAGATAAATATGTTCACAGGAAATGAGGACAGGGCCATCAGGAAAATGGTACTCACTGCTCCTGTTCACTCACTTCCACTCATACATGTGCCCTCTTGCCACATTTCAAATGCACCAGTCATCTTTGAAAGTTGGTGGGAATGCAAACTTGTACAGCCACTTTGGAAATCAATATGGCAGTTTCTCAGAAAATTGGGAATCAATCTTCCTCAAGACCCAGCTATACCACTCTTGGGCATATACCCAAGAAATGCTCAATCATACCACAAGGACACATGTTCAACTATGTTCATAGCAGCACTATTTGTAATAGCCAGAACCTGGAAACAACCTGGATACCCTTCAACTGAAGAACAGATAAATAAAATGTGGTGCATATACACAATGGAGTGCTACTTAGCAGAGAAAAACAATGACATCATGAGGTTGGCAGGCAAATGGATGGAACTAGAAAATATCATCCTGAGTGAGGTAACCCAGACTGAGAAGGACAAACATGGTATGTACTCACTCATAAGTGGATATGAGATGTAAAGCAAAGGATAACCAGATTATACCATCAGCTCCAGGGAGGCTAGCTAGTAAGGAGGACCCTAGGAAGGACACATGGATTGCCCAGTGATGGAGAAATGGATGAGATCTACATGAACAAACTGGGGGTGAGGGGAGGGTAATGGGGGGCAAGGGATGGGGGATGAGAGCTGGAATGGGAACAGAGTGGGAGAACAAGGAAAGAGATACCATGATAAATGAAGACACCAGGGGAATAGGGAGAAACAGAGTGCTGGGGTGAGGGTTTCCCAGGAATCCACAGGGATGACTCCACCATAGACTACTGGCAATGGTCGAGAGGGTGCCTGAGCTGGCATACTTTGGTGATCAGATGGCAGAATACCCTGACTGTCATCATGGAGCCCTTATCCAGTGACTGATGGAGACAGATGCAAAAATACACAGCCTGGTTCCAGGTGGAGCTCTAAGAGTCCAGTCGATGGGGGAG
Source organism: Peromyscus maniculatus bairdii (assembly GCF_049852395.1). NCBI lineage: Eukaryota > Metazoa > Chordata > Mammalia > Rodentia > Cricetidae > Peromyscus > Peromyscus maniculatus. Next base: position 14,015,444 of record NC_134868.1, read on the forward strand.
AAGAGGGATTCTGTGAGCAAGGGATATTGAGACCATGCCTGGAAAAAGTACAGAGACGACTAGCCAAACTAGTGGAAATGCATGAACTGTGGACCAATAGCTGAGGAGCCCCCATGGTACTGGACTGGGCCCTCTGGATTGGCCAGACAGGTGTTTAGCTTGAACTATATAGGGGGCCCCCAGGCAGTGGGATTGGAACCTGTCCCTAGTGCATGAGCTGGCTTTTTGGAAACTAGTGCCTGTGGTGGGACACTTTGCGAAGCCTTGGTGCAAGAAGGAGGGTCTTGGACCTGCCTCAACTGAATGTACCAGGCTCTGCTGACTCCCCATGGGAGACCTGGCCTTAGAGAAGATGAGAATGGGGGGGGGATTGGGGGGAAGGCTGGGGGGTGGGAGGAGGGAGGGCAGGGGAATCTGTGGTTGGTATGTAAAATGAATAAAAAATCTCTTAATAAAAACAATTTTTTTTTTTTTAAAAAGAAAGTGAGTATCTTTCTTATGTCAGGGTTACAGATACATGCTCTTTCTTCTCACTGGGACACTTTTTCTTGATCTTTCATGTCATTGGTATGTGTATGTATATATATGTATATACATATATATGCATATGTGTATTCCTTGATTACATTGTCTAGCTAATGTGGCCTTAACTTCCCAAACATTATTGTGGCACCCAATAAGATACAACAACTCATTAACATGTTTACTTTTTTTTTTTTTTTTTTTAAAAAAAAACTTTTTGATGCAGTTTATTTCTTTGTTTACAGCATGAATGAGCCAACACCACATGAGAAGACAGGAGAGGTTACCCTCTCATGCCTTGCTTTAATTGTGCCACTTTAAATTTTTTCTTCCTACAAACAGGACATCAAATCACTGAGCTTTGTGCCACTTCACTGAGAAGTCACTTATTTTATTTGTTTATTGTCTCTAGACCTGAGAAGCAAGGAAGGTCCTTTTATCTCTTCTTTCTTACCGGAATGTAGGAGGAACAGGGGTCTTCTACTTGGTCTTTCTCCAGTGCCCCCTGCAGTGTTCAGCTAAGAGCTGTCCCTAAACCAGTCTTTTAAAAAGCAGACATTTTTGGTTGTGAGCTGGATCAGGCCCTCTGGATAAGTGACACAGTTGATTAGCTTGAACTGTTTGGGAGGCCCCCAGGCAGTGGGACCAGGACCTGTCCTTAGTGCATGAGCTGGCTGTTTGGAACCTGGGCCTTATGCAGGGACACTTTGCTCAGCCTGGGAGGAGGGGACTGGACCTGCCTGGACTGAATCTACCAGGCTGGGCTGACTCCCCAGGGGAGTCCTTACCCTGAAGGAGATGGGAATGGGGGTGGGCTGGGGGGAAGGTGTGTGGAGGGGGGGCAGGAGGAGGGAGGACAGGGGAATCCGTGGCTGATATGTAAAATTAAATCAATCTATAAAATTTTTTAAAAAAGCAGAAAATTAGCAGACATTCTACCAACACTATCACATGTTTTGAGGCACATGAAGGAGAAACATTTTTACAGTATAAGAAGATTCGAAGTTACTTTCAGAAGGGTGAGACCACATTAGATTTTCAGAGACAGGTTATTTCTTCCAAGTTAATACACAAGCAAATAACATTTCAATGTAATGAAGCATATGGGTCTGTCTATATTTCCCAGGCTAATCTTGAACTTCTAGGCTCAACCAATCCTTATGTCTAGCTTCTGAAGTCAATAGGACTACAGTAAAGAGAAAGTGTGTGTGTGTGTGTGTGTGTGTGTGTGTGTGTGTGTACATTATTGTTTGTTGTTTTGAGATGAGGTCTTACTATAGTCCTGGCTCTTCTTGAACTTGGCAACCTCCTGCCTCAGCTTTCTGAGTATGAGGATTATATGTGTTCATTGTCAGATCAAAAGAATTTTTAACAAGTAATTTATGAAAAATATTTTTATGTATGCACATTCAGTTTGGCATCTACTAATACACTATAAAAACTTGTTTGAAAAGAGATAAACTAATTAAATTTCAGATTTTAGTGTGAGCATGTTTATGCACTATATGTAAATTTTATCTTGGTAGACCTTCACAGTTTGTGTAATAATATTAATGCTTCAAGCCAGGTGTCTGAAACATGGGATTAGGATATGATTGTATACTCTTTATAATACTGTAGACCTCCTAGTTTCTGGGGACTGGATGCAGAGTAGATATCTGCTTGATCACTGAACTAAGATTCTGTTTGTCTCTTACTTGTAGAATGATTTTTGAGCAAGGCACTGAACTTTGTTCTACTTATAAAATTGACTAATCTTATCTGCTTCATAGATTATTGACTCACAGGAAGGCAATGAAAATCGGTTAAAACAAGGATTGATAGATAACAAGAACTGCATGCAAATGCATTGTTCTTCACATGCACTATCTTTCTCATTACAATTTTGCTTTGCACAAGCAATTAGAAATGTGGAATATCTTCCATGAAAAAGCAAGAGACAGAGAATATCCACCAGACTCCTATGGACTTAGGCTATTTTCCCATGTGATCAGTGAATTCAATTTTTAATTGACATTTGTTTTATGTAAAATTGCACAATTAGTAATTTCACCTTTCTAAATGAACCAACTACATTTTTGAATGATCTAAAATATTGTACTACTTAGACAGTATTACACATTCCATGAACTTGACTTCAGATAATATCAAGATTTCCCTATGAATAATTACCTGTGCAGAAATCATCATAGTTTAGGAACGAGAGCCACAACTTTCTCACTTAGATAAAGGACAGTGAGACAACAAATAATCCATTAGTTTCACTTTCCTGTGACAACATACATGACCCAGAAAACATTAATGGAGGAAGGATTTATTTTGGCCCATCGTTTTAGAGAATATTAGTATATTACAGCAGTGAAGGAGAGAAAATGAGTTTAATTTCTGGCAGTGGGAGTCAAAGTCCAGTCTCTTCTAAGACTCTGGCAATCTCCTTACTGTAATCCCCGACAAAATCATAATAAAAAAGGAGACCACATACTTCCAACATATAATGGCACAGCATATACATTACTGTTCCCAAAGGAAGGAAAGAGAGCATAATGAGGAAATACTGGACCAACGCAAGACTGAAAATCATCTGGGCAAACTCCACACTGTGTATCTCCATGTCAGAAGTCAAAGTGCTCTCCAGATCTCCAACTCCTTTCAGCTTTGTTGACGGCAACACATTTCTTTCTCTTGTGCTGGTTCCACACCCAGATGGCAGCTCTCCTGTGCAGGTATCCCATGGCTCTGGCATCTCCAACATCTTGGGGTCAAACCACCACAACAGTGTAGCATGAGATCTTCACATGGTGCTGGATCAGGAAGAAAAATTTCTCTAGAACAAGGGACTAGACTATGACCTTTCAGAGGCTCTCCTCTTGGACCTACTTTGCAATTTTCTAAAAGTTTTACGGTCTTCCAAACTAATATCATTAGGCCCAGGTCAAGCATTCAAAACTTGAGACTGTGAGGGGCAAATTTGGATTCAAAGCATAAAAGAACACTCCTTTCATAGGTGGTCAGATGGAAAATTGTATTCATGCAATGGATTCATGCAATGATTATATTCTTTCCCCTCCTCTAACTTCTCTCAGATCTTTCCCATATCCCTACCTACTCAACTTCATATTCTTTCTCTCCCTTTCTTTCTCTCTCTCTCTCACGAAAAACGCAGAAAAACAATGAACAAACAATAAGTGAAAATCGAAATGAGCTAAAAAAAAAAGAGAGAAAACCAGTAAGACAACAGAATAAAACTAAACACAAAACTCACACACCAAAAAAACCATTGAGCCTGTTTTGTGTCGGCCAATTTATCCTGGGCATATATCACTCTGGATTGTGGGTGATAGAGCCAGTGACACTCCACTGGAAAAAACGGACTTTTCAAGCAGATATCAATTGCAAATAGCTTCTTGAGGATAGTTATTTTTAATAAGAAATGCAAAGTTTCACAGTATGTTGTAAAGTATTTTTCAAAGTCGTAAAAACTGGAAACTATGATACACAAACTGTGTCCTGGTTTCAAGGAGCTTTGAGAAAATGATGACCAGGATACAGGAGGAAGATTTCATAGTTCAGACTAGATTTTGGTCAATGGAAGTTGAAGAGAAGGAAGAAAGAGAGGAGAAATTCCTTTTTTTCCAACCACTCTTTACATGTAGATAGATGCAGTACTTATATGGACTATTAGAAGACATCTCAGAAAATTCAGTTATAAGCTACATCTAATGTCCCCCAAATAAATGTTTTTTGGTGGTTTAGGAATAAAAACATTTTAGTGATTACACAAGACTACGTGTGTCATACATGCTATCATTAGGTCAATAATAGTTTAACTTAATTATTTAATATAGCCAAATACAATTCACCCAAACAACACTTCATTCTTTTAGAATAACATGTTCATGTGTTTATTAAGTGATGATCAAATATATTTGAGTGCACAGACTATTCATGCAATTCTTTGGAATATTTGAGTTCTATTCTTGGCACAGAAAGTCATTTAATAGAGTGATATATTGGTCCTCTTCAGCTACTATGAGCTGGAACTTTTTCTATCTTCTTTTTTTGCTGCATCACCCTCCTAAGGTTGCCAGATCAAGCAAATAAAAATGCAGGCTGTCTATCTGACTTTGAGTTTCAGATAAAGAACATAGAACATTTTTAGTATATTTAATATACATTTAGTATATATTTTAGTACATATTTAGTATATTTAATTCAATATTTGTATACTTATACTTATGAGGTATTAAATATGCTTATACATATATTTAATATTTCAAAATATAGTTATAAATATACTTATAAGTATATTTAATACTTCAAAAATACTTAAAATAATTTTGTAATAATTAAAAAGCACAATTATTATTTTTTATGAAATTTAAATATACTAGGTATTTTGCATTTTATCTGTCATCTGCATCTCTTCCATAACTTTAGATGAGAGGTTTTTGTTTTGGTTTTTGACAAAGGGTCATGCCATGTGTTCAACGCTGGATTCAAATGTCTGATTCTCTGGCCTCTCAGCCTTCTGAGTGCCATTGTTATCAAACTTAGGGTCATAGTCTTTGTCCCAACAAGTCACTTTCAGCCACCTGTCTCAGATAAGACAATTAAAATGGCCAAATTCATAGCAGAAAGCAGAAAAGGCAGGTTTATTTAATGTGACTGGATTAAGACTTTTTTTCAATTAAAGAGAGAGAGAGAGAGAGAGAGAGAGAGAGAGAGAGAGAGAGAGAGAGAGAGAGCGAGCAAACTCCTTACCTCCCCTCCAGTTCCTTTCCAGGGTAAAGAAATATGGTTATGGTTTATGTAGAAGCCAGAGTTATACATCTCTAAGCAGTCCAAGTCAACATTTGGTCCTGCCTGCCACTAACCAGTCATTGGTCGAATGACTTGTAAGCCTTTCTGGAAAAAAAAAAAATTCCCTTTCTGTCCGGCCCAGGCTTTCTCTTCTCTAAGCAGAAGGTTCCTGGGATTCTCGAGGCCCTTCATTTCAATAATCTGTTAGCCAAACTAGGGGAACACAAACTGTCCCTTTAGAATATCTTCATCCCTGCCATGCCCGTTACCTAGTTACAAGATGACACCACTGGCTTAGATGCAAGGGTTTTGAATGCAGGGTTAATATATGTCGCATCTGTATCCTGTGCTGTGGTCCAGCTGTTAGTGGTAGATTCTGAACGGGACATAGAGGTTGATGGGAAACGCCTCCCTCCAAATCATAACTTCCTGTTACAATTTCCATGGTTTTGTCTGAAGTCTAGATTCTTCCATGTTTGTTAACGAGCACTGTCTAAGAGTGTATGAGAAGCTGGCATCTTTTTGGTCATTCTGTAGATGCCTAGTTTAGTAAGAGTCTTCAATATAGCTCCCAGGGAGCATGCCTGTGCTCCAGGAAATGAACTAAGGACCGCTCAGGGACAGTCACACATTACTACATTACTCTGCAAGTCTTTGATTTTTATCTAGGCAGTGATTGAAACTTAATGCGTCCTTCTGTGTCTTTTCCATTCATTATCCCTTCTCAAATGGGATTTTGATAAAGGGGAGCCACACCTCCCAGTGATGACTAGTATATGATCATTTGGCAAATGAGGTGAGAGGCTCTGGAAACAGAGCAACTGACCCCTTCCTAGTCCCAAGTGCATGCAGCTGCAGCTGTGGAATAAAAATCAGGTCTCCTTCAAATTTCATTGGCAAGCCCTCTGCCTTACTATAGACATAGCTCAGCTTAGTTAATTTAGGGAACTTATATTTTTAAATTAAAATATGAATAAAAGACAAAAAACTTACCTGATCCTTGGACTCTGATACAAATGGCCCCCACATCCTTCAATGACAGACCTGCTTCGGAACACCAGAATGCTGTCCAAGGTCTTCTGTTAAGTGACTGTAGGTCGGTCTGAGGGACCGCCAGTTGTCTCGGATCCTGTGCCTGTAATTGCTCTGAGATTTCATGTCATTACTATGCCCTTTCCTTTTTCCACATGAAGCTAAGTTGTCTGGCTCCAGTTCTAACTTTTGTGATTTCCCGTCTGATCTCACCATTACCAGGCAATTGCCTTATTTGGAGAATTCAGTGCTTTCATTGGGAATTTGAAAGTTTTTTTTTTTTCTTTTGTTGTCCTCCCCGCCCCGCCCCCCCCCCCCCCACTCCCCTTCCCCTAACTCCTGCCCTAGACAGATTTCTGCTTCTCTCCCTGCTTCTGCCTGGCTCCCTCACACAGAGAGTTCTTTGAAGTCAGTGGAAGTTCAGCTTAAAGGCACATGCCCTGCTGTGCCCTGTGGATGGGGGAATTGTAAGAGGCCAGCCTCCAGCTTTTGTTGTGTTTGTTACCTATCTGGTAATGAAAGATAACAGGATGAGCATTAAAGAATGCTAGGTATGGCTAAAATAAAATTAAAATGAAGTTTAGTTTTTACATGATTTTGTGTGAATTTTTCGATTAGTAAAGTGAACATTTCTGCTGAGAACACAATTCCTGGAACCTAGAAAACTATGTACTGTTCATTTTTCATGCTGTTAACCTATGACCACCAAAGACTTTGATGTCTAAAATCTTCATATGCAGTCAGTGATCTGAGATTTGTCTTCTGCAATCCCAGCTCTGTGAGGTGAGGCAGAAAGATGATGAGATCCAGGATAGCATGGGCATCATAGTGCATTCAAGGCTAGCCTGGGTTATACTGTGAGATTCTGTTTCAAAACAAAAATAATGAAAGATACGGAACATGCATGGTTCATATAGGGAAATCATCTTCAGAATGTGCAAATGATTCTTAAGGTTATGAATTGAAAATCTCCACCCTTCAGACAGAATACTCAACGGAAAACGATGCCGACCAGGATGACCTTCAGAATAGACAGCAATATACATTTGGGAGGGCCAATGAGGAAGCTTGGAGTATGTGCCTGTATGTGAAACACAGTTTAGAAGCCCTTTTATTTTTGGGAGAAATCTCATCAAGACTTACTTAGTGAATTAAATGTCTTTCTTTCTTTCTTTTTTTTTAAAGCTTCATTTTCATGGATATAACCCCTGATGTGGGTTCAATTCTAACAGTTAAGACAAGACTCATAACTTTCTTTCCTTGATGATTCAAAAATTTCCCAGCATTTGGAAGACCCTTTCTTAACCTGCTCTTCTTCCGAACACAAAAAGCATAATTCTTAGATGACACTTTAATTTCTAGTTTCAGTATAAAGACAGATTGTCAGGGCAATAAATGAAAAGAAACGCAGTGCAGCTCTTTTGGTCAATGTTCCACCACAGGCCCATATTAATATTTTATTCCCTTTAATATTATTACATGATGCAGGCTTTATTTAAATGAATTTGACGGCCTCTTGGTTGTCTTGACAACCAGAGGGAAAAATTAATGTTCTGCATTTAATCTCAGCTCAAGGCGCTAAATTATTTTGGAGGTCAAAACCGTCATGCATATCATGCTAAATTATTGAGTGTAATAACTATTAGCTGACTGTCTATGGGTTTTTTAAATTGTTTACTTCATGCATCTAATTTTTAGAGTAAGACCTACTTCAACCTCTGTTCTTTTTTTCCCCTTTTGTGTCCCATTCTTATCCTAGCCAGGTAATTGTTTTAACATAACTATTAGAAGATGTCAGGTAACTTTCTCACAAACGATGTCTAACTGACTGTTGATGAACAGCTGAGAGCTCTTCCTTTTGCTTGCTCCATCTTCACATGAAGTTTTGAGTGTGCTGAGAGAAACACTGACTCTGGAATAATGGAAGCTATTATCTTATTTAAGATAAAATCATAGAATGTGTCCCATAAAAGAAATATTGATTGCAAAAAGAACGTAGTTCTGGGAGAACTAGTGAGCTGTATTCTCATTCTCTGGAGAATAATTGAAACAGTATTGAAAAGGGGATTGGAGTATAAAATGATGTGGATTTTCATTTCTTTTCTCTCTCTTTTTTTTGAGAAATAGTTTAATGGGAAGGATACTAAATGAGATACAGAAGGTTAAAAAAAATGTGCTTCCCGTTGATAGTGGAAAGAAACCCCATATACCTGTCATTGGTATAGTATTAACAAGTGAACTCACAGTGACAGAATTGTTCAATATTTAGGGGCTATGGGGGTGTCATTCTTAATTTCTGAGCATTTTTATGATGAGTTGTAAAAACGGTGTCTTGACACAAATATCGCTCATCTTTAGATATCCAAAAGGTGGCCGGGGGGAAGCTTGAAGACACCTGCTGTCTCCGCAGTGTCTTGCCTTCTCTGTGTTTTATCTCAACTAACTCAAGTCCATTCTATGAACGAGACGTTTGGAGGCTAAGCAGTTTTAACTGCTTTACTTAAAGCAACACCAGCCACGGCCATAAAAGAAAAAAAAAAAAAAAAAAAAGAGAGCTTGGAATAAGAAGGTGATTTTTCTTCCTGGTAGTCGATGGCAACGGGCCCAAAAGACTTTCCAGTGCATCCCAGCGCGTGGGAACAGCTTATCCGAGAGAACATCGGGCACTTGACAAGGCTCGTGGTTGGGGTGCCATCCAGACCACACCAAGAGGGCTGAAGTAGCACCCTTTATCTCATCGTTCTTTCTGCCATTCCCATCTTCCGGATAAATTGCTTCATTCATCAAAATGAGAGCTTTTCGGAAAGGCTTTGGGTTGGAAGTGGCAGGTCTGTCCAGTAAACTGGGACAGCCTCTTGGTGGCCTGTTTTCACGCAGAGGAGCATCCTGGGAGGAGTTAAGACAGTTCAGTCGGTGTGCTTCTCAGAGGGCAGCCGGATTCCTAAACCAGGAATCATCCTTCACAAGACTCAGGATTTCAGAAAGGGAAGGACTAGACTTTAGAACCCGCCCTCTAGATGTCTAGCTGACTGAAATAAAAACCTCTGCTGCAATACTCTGTACATGCGAGAAGATAAACTCTCTTTCTTACTTTTATCCAGTATCTCAATTAAAACCGAAACAACGTCAAATGAAACAAAATTATGTTGATTAGCCATGGTAAGATAATGGAATACTCCTCCCCTGCAGGTACTTAGAATTCATCCCAACGCTTTGTCTGTGATCCTCTTGTAAGGCTGAGTTTGGGAAGAGAGCATCGGAGGACCAGGGAAAAGCCCCAGGCACCTAATGCAGATGGCAAACAGGATTTTACAACCAGAAAAATGGAAGTAGCAGGAGGATATATAGCTCATCTGGGGACATAGGAAGCAAGGCTCAGGGTGTGGGATTTTTTTTTTCTATGAAGACTGAAAGGTCTGTAGATCCATGATGAATTTGAAGTAGGTAGACATTTAATTGTACATTATACTTTTGGGTCTACTGAGCTTTTGAGACCTAAATGTTTTCATAGGTGACATCTTTTATTATGTTTATTTATTTACACAAGAATGTTGTAGCATGTGTGTGGATTTCATAAGACACTTTCATTGATCAAATCTTTTTTTCCACCATGTGGGTCCTGGGGATCATAGTCAGGTCACCATCCTTGGTGATGAGACCCTTTACCTGATAAGCCATCCTTCTAGCTCCATAGATAATATTTTCAGATGTGATGATCTTGGGTTTTCAAAGACTTTGCTAAAAAACAAAAACAAAACAAAAAAAACCCTCTTTTTCTTGATCCCTGTTTTGCTCATTTAAAAGAGAAGCTGTAGATGGTAAACATTTTCCTCTTTCTTTTTGGACCTTCCAGGACACAGTTATGAAGATCATGCATGAAATGTTAAAATGACAAGCAGGAACACACTTGGGCATGCTCAGTTGTAACATAAAGCATTAGCTGGAAGATAAGAAAGCACACTGGATACGGGCTGATTCATGAACCTCTCCTAAAGGTGACTACCTTAGTCAGGTAAGTTCCATAATGCCAGCAAGCTGGACCACAAAGGATAAGCCGCTGTTAGAAGTGCTACAGGGGGTCCAGTGTGGTGGTGCATGTGTGCAATTCCAGCACTTTGGAGGTGAAGGCCAGAAGATGAGGAGTTTAAGGCCAGCCTCTGAGTCATAATTGTCTTAGCTATTCTTCTATTGCAGCAAAGAGACACTATGACCAAGGTCAATCATACCAAAGTAAGGATTCAATTGGGGACTAGCTTATAGTTTCAGAGGGTTAGTCCATTATCACTATGGTGGGGAACAGTGGTTCTCAACCTTCCTAATGTTGTGACCCTGTAATACTGTTCCCCACGTTGTAGTGACCCCCCAACTATAACTTTTTCATAACTGTAATTTTGCTACTGTTATTGTAGTGTGAATATCTGTGTTTTAACCCCTGTGAAGGTTGCAACCCACAGGTTGAAAAACACTGGTGGAGAGTGTGGTGGTACATGGACAGGCATGGTTCCAGAGAAGTTGCTGAGAGCTTTACATCCTGATCCCTAGGGAGGAGAGAGAGAGAGAGAGAGAGAGAGAGAGAGAGAGAGAGAGAGAGAGAGAGAGAGAGAGAGAGAGAGAGAAACACAGAGAGAAACACAGAGAGAAGCAGAGACACAGAGTGAGACAGAGACTGATCTTGGAATGGGCTTTTGAAACCTTAAAGCCCACCCCCAGTGACTCACCTCCTCAAACAAGGCCACACCTACTCCAAGGCCACACCTACTAATCTTTCCAAACATTCCATTCCCTGGTGACCAAGCAACCAAATATATGTGCCTGTGGGGGTCATTCTCATTCAAAGCACTGCAATAGTGAATTTGAGGCTAACTTGTCCTGCATGGTGGAGGTTATTGTATCTGGACAGATTCCCAGCTCTTCCCCCTTTCAATTTTCTCTGCTTCTATTAACTGCCCGAAGGATCCTGCTCAAATATGTCTGCTTTGGGGACATTGCTCCTCTGCTCTGAGTCCTTGCACCATGTCCCTATCCTCTAGAGAAAGGCAAACAGTCTCAGTTGCTCATCATGTGTTAAATGTTTGGTCTGTGCTCTCCTTGACCTCATTTCTTGTTCCTGTTCCTCCCCATCCTAACCTCACCAGACTCCTTGGACTCTTCAGGCCTGGTCTAGGCTCAGGCCAGTTGATGTTCACTTGGCCTAGGATGTCTTTTCTTTCATGGCCACATCTCCCCTCCTCCATTTCCTTCATGTCTATGCTTCTGTCAGCTACTCAAGGAGGCTCTCTAGAGACTCTAATGTGTTACTACAGTTAGCCCTTTCTCTTGCTTATTTAAGGCTGTATTTTACTCCAGAACTTTATCTAAACTACTGTTCATCTCATCCATCTGTTTGCCTTGTGGCTTGCTTCCCTCTAAAGTTTAAACTCCATGAGGCTGGAATCTTCCAGTTGCAGTGGCATTCTCCATGCCTGGGACAGGCTGTGGAATGTGATAGGAGCTGGATAAATGGGAACTGCACTTGTGTATGCACACACACACACACACACACACACACACACACACACACACACACCCTCCCCAAACAAAACAAAACCTGGAGCCCTCTTATGCCTAGAGAGGCTTTTAGACTCTCTAAATGAGGTTGGTCCTCAAGGAAAAAGAAGCAGAGAATTACTTTTAAGTGGTTCAGTCTCTCTACTCAATAGCAGTCGTACCTTTTAGAGGAGGAATAATGTCATGGAAACTTGTGGGGAACAAGTGTGCAAATGGAGGATGACATATCCAGGTCTCTGACTAGGTGTCATTTGTAAGAAATCATGTAACTCAAAAACAATTTTTGCTTCTTTTTTTTCCCTCTGGCCCCAAATTGCTTTAAAAAGCAGTCCTCTGTCCCTCTGTAATTAAGGAACATGTCACAACAATCTTTGTCAGAGCTTTATAAAGACAAAAAGCCTTATAAAAAATAAAGATGACTAAAACAAGACTACTGAATTTGGCAAGATACGGCCCATGATGCTGTTATCACTGTGAGGTCTTTGGAAGACAGCAGGTAAAGAAGTAAAAGGATGGATGCTAAGTACTCTGTTATTCATGGGAAATTTATAAATAGTTACACTACTAATTAATTTTTGAGTGACAGTCTTTGGCTAGAAAAGGAAAACAACCTCCATGGCAGAGGAGTTTAAACTCTTAAAGCAGGTACAAAGTAGAGATTAGCACATTAAGTACCTGGTGTTCATAAAAGACTGTAAGATGCTAGCCAGTGTCACTGAAGAATCATGAAAGATGCCACTTTAAATTGGGAGAATGGCAGTCACAAAACCAGTTAAGCCTGGTTTGATAACAGTTAATACTGGGTTGAGGAAGATACTCAGTTGTTCTCACATACTGTCGATTTATAATCTTTGCCTATTGGTACTGGACAACAAGGTTTGTTGGGTATACTGAGTTTGGTAAAGTGCTGTTGAGAATCAGTTTGTTTTTTGGCCCTGACTGCCCTTATGGGTAACCCATTGCTACCTTCAGGTGACATCTTGTAAGAAATGTATGGCTTTTAACTCCCTTACAACTTTAAAAATGCCTCGTTCAGTCTAAATAAAACCCTAGTTTTTGCATCCAGTTGAAAGATTCTTGTATCCTTCTCTCTCACCTAAGGGAGGTAAGATCAAATATGTTTTGGCAAACACCTTGGTTCAGTCCTCCTCTATTCTGTCCCTTGCTTGTGTCTTTCTCAAGCCGGATTAGAAGAGAGAAGATGGATGATGATGTGGCAGTATGGTGGTTTACTTATCAATCAGATGTTTGGCTGTATCTGTTGCCCTGCACCCCCACTTTATGTACCTGAAAGCTTAGGCATAAAAACTGCTCTGATTAAAATTTCATTTCAATTATTCAGAGCAACAAATTGGTAGATTAAGATGTCCTGATCTTTGGCTAAAGGGAAACATAAAACTCAACCTCTAATTGGGTAAGATAAAACAGGATTGGTACTAAACCCAGTGGGAAGACAAGCCTCATATGTATGGAGCCTTTATGGGGTTCTGGCCCAATGTGTCTCCTACACAGATCTAATTTCACTGCCTTCTTTTTATAGCTCTCTCTTGAGTCTCAGAGGAACTTTGTCATGGTCATGGCAACCCTTCTCTTGTGGGCTGGAATATTGATCCTTATTTTACAGGGCAAAGAAGGTAGTTACATTCTTCTTAGTATACTCACTGCAAAAATGAAGGCAATGATTAAATGGCTCTGATAAAAAAGGTTAAACATATAATATGTTAAATTTTACATCTTCAAAATGAAAATAAGAATGGGATCTTGAGGAAGAGGGTATGAAGAATCTTGGCTATGACAATGGTTTGTGGCCCTCCCAAAGATCAACATCTTATCTATAACATTTAATCTCTTTCTAAATGTAAGAAATTAAAGTAGAATTAATGTTAATTATTCAAACATACTTTAAATTGATTTCTTTGCCTAAGGTTGGGAGGGGGTATGAAGAAAAAAAATCCTAAGACATATGCTTATAGAGATTTACTCTCTCATTGAATACTCTGACTCTGATTTATAAGATCATTTAGGAACTCGAGTTCCTTCCATGTTATTACTCTGCCATTCGCTAGGGTATTTTCCTGGTTTTCATGGCTGCAAGCTCTTATGGCCATGTATGGTTTCCAGATGGAGAGAGGAAGGGAGAGGCAAATCCAGGGCAAATAATTTCATTTTAGCAAGCAATACAGAAGTGATATTTGTTTTTCTAATCTCTAGGCATTAAGGGTAATTTAGTCATGTGTTGGATTATTTCAGTTGATATTATATTTCAGCAATACCTATAGAGGATAGAATTATGCATATCTGCTATTGAATGAATTAAGCATCGCCATGCTTCAAGCATTTATCATCTTTCCTCCATTTCTCTTTGTGACCCTCTCTATCAGGACCTTCTCTATAGCAACATGCATCTTGTTGACACACTCTTAGGTTTGGTCAAGGCTCAGTTGGTACTTTATCAACTTTAGCTAAGAGACATGCCAGTCAATGACTAACCCGGAACCCTTCTTTTAGATGGATCATCCAAGGAGGTATTCTGTGTTCCTCAGTAGTTCCCCAAAAGTGAGTCCCTGTTGTCAGTGTCAATCAACAGCTCCCTCAAAGTATAGTGAGTTCACGTTTCTGCCCCCATATTCCTCTTTCTTTATCCATGCTCTTTAGGATGGACCACTAGATACAAATTCTTCCTTCTTGGGAATAATCCAAATGTGGGGACCATTTGCTATATGAGGTTGTACAGAAAAAAAAATTTCAGTGTTTTTAAAATACAGAAATACATATTATTGGGAGCTGAGCAGACATCTTTGTCAACAAAGTGCTTCCTTTGCACGTGCAAGGACCTGAATTCAAGCCAGAACCCATGATAAAGCCAGCCATGGTGATTCTTGCTTATAATTCCAGCTTGGAAGTGGCAGAGACAGACAATAACTGTGTTTTCTTGGCTAGTCAGCCTGGCCTATGTGGTGAGTTTCAAAGCATGGAAAGATATTTTCTCAAAACAACACAAACAGTAAAAACCACCATCATCACCACAGTACAATGCCCATCACTACGAGTAGTAGTCGACACTACAACCTTACTCTGAACAAGCAGATTTACATATTTAACCTTTTCTCCCATGGTGGCATATTTTCTTACATTCACTTAGTTTCATATTAAAGTAGTGCTTAAATAAAGACGTTTCTTATAAGATATTTTTGAGTGAACTAAGTACTAATGTTGGGTGAGTGCATTATGAGAGGAATACTTGCCTAATTAGCTTGTGTGAAAAAACTATCAGGTGGTCTTTCATGACAGCTTAACTATAGGAAGTAGACCCAGGACTAATTAGCTAGAAATTGACACCCACATTTCAATACTCTTACGCTTTGAATTCAAAGATGCTTTGTCTTTTCACATTTTTGAAGTTGCATTCTTTGTTCTGATTACAGAAATTGTAATCAGAGTTTTGAATATCTGTGATGAATATTTGAAGGGGAAAATTAAGAGGTTATTAAATGTGTATTGAGATGATCATGACTATAGTAAGTTTGAGGTATGCATGCTGTTGTACATAATTAGTGTCAGGTTTCTTCCTTAGTGGTTATTTTAGTGGAGCTATGGAAGCAAAACATGTTCATTGGAGAAGTGTGTTTTCTCTTTGCCTTTTTGTAATTAGAAATAATTGGCCCTTGACATGAAATAGAAAACACAGAACCATGTCCTGAAGCACAACAGGCCTCCTTTCTTCATGGTAAGAATTTTGTGGAGGGTCAAGCTTCATCCTGCAATTTACTAAAAATGCCATTATTATTGTGTTGTAGCAATATTTCTTCTGAGGTTGAAAAGATGGCTGGCTTTAATATAGAAACTCCGATAAAACCCTTATAAATCACTAGTGGAGGTTGAGGAAAAGGACTAGGTTCTGATTACTTGTGATTTCTGCACTTTCTCAGAGAATTGCCTGAGACTTTTGTGTCCCTTTTTGTCACTATCTCCAGTGATTTAAATGTGTTGGATTTGAAAGAAATTGGTAAGGACGCTTGAAGATTATTCAGAAAGTTTGTTCCTAATCCTCTTATGAGAAATAAGTTCACAATTGACCAGGATGTAAACTTTCTCAGAATATCTTTTAAACAAGTGACACTATCCATTGGGTCAAACACACACACACACACACACACACACACACACACACACACACACACACACACATACACACACACACCACACACTTCTGCCTAATTTCTACAACTACACAAAGAAAGGTTCTCTTTTTAGTGTTGCTTATAAGCTAGTTAACATTTCGAGGTTTTCTTTCACTCTTTTTTTTTTCTAGTGCAAGGAATGATGTGAACTATCACTAATTTCTACTGCTATCTTGCAGTCTGAGTATATTTGGGACTCTGTTGGGGGCCTCCAAAAGAAGCCTGGATCATGGACATACTGTTAACCAGATCAATTCTTAAAGCTAAATGCGCACAAATCGTATTTTAAAGAGGGGGGAATTTTCTGTTATTAAAAACCCTTTGTTGAGGTGTGATCTGATAGTCAAGTCAGAATAATTTGCTTACTACCAACAGAAGCCTGTAATCCTTCCTGCAAACACCCCTGTCCTTGCAGTTTTGCATATTCTCAACACTCAGCTCAACAGAATCACTGGTGCATGGTCTTTTCACATACTGTAACATTCTTCAGTTTGTCCAGTTATAGGATACATCACACTCCATTCTCATTCTATTGGTTTATCACAGCTCTTGATCTTCTTATCTGTGAAGGGAATTCAAATAGTCCCCAGATGCTGTAACTTAGAAATTCTTTGAAAACTCATATGGAATTTTTTTTTTTTTTTTGCATGAGAAATGGCTTTTAGTTCTTCTGTGTAGATAGCCAGGCATGGAATCTCTGGGTCTGTGGTAGCTTGAATGTGATTGGCCCCCATAAGCTCATGGGGAGTGGCACTACTGGGAGGTTTGGCTTTGTTGGAATAGGTATGGCCTTGTTGGAGGGAGTGTGCCACTGTGGGGGTGAGCTTTGAGGTCTCATATATGCTCAAGCCATGCTCAGCATTTCAGTTCACTTCCTCTTGCCAAGATGTAAAATTCTCAGGTCTTTCTCCAGCACCATGTCAGCTTGCATGCCACCATGTCCTACCATGATGATAATGGACTAAATGTCTGAAACTGTAAGCCATCCCCAATTAAATGTTTTCCCGTGTAAGAGTTGATTGGTCATGCTGTCTCTCCACAGCAATAGAAACTCTAAGACGGGGTCAGATGACAATTTCATGTTTAATTTATTGAGAGACTACCAGACTATATTCTGTATTAGCTCTATCATGTAGTATCCTCCCCAGTATAAGAATCCCTTTCATCAAAGTTCCCATCATTACCTTGGTTCAGGTAATAGCCTATGGATATACAAAGAATAATTGGAAGCAGGTTTACATTTTAATTCAGAAGAAATATTGCCATAGTCAACAATAGTAAAGCACAATTATAGTTCTTTATAGACCCCACTTCACATTTTTTAGCCGCTTTTGTGTTTCAATTGTGCTCACCATTGCAATTATCCACCTCACTTTAGTTGTTTCATGTATCTACCCTGAGTCTTTTTTGTTGTTTATGAAAGCAGGTCCACATATTCTGATGAATGTGTAAATCTGTAAGTATGAGACACTTGATACCTTTATGGAATCTTAGATCAAACCAGATGAATATTGTTGGATAAATGTTTATTTCTTCCCAACTGGAGTGAACTATGCTTAGTTACATTTTACATGAGTCCTCAGAAGGTTCCCAATTGGCGGTCCTTTTAATTTGTTTGTTGGCCTTTGTAAAAACCAAGCAGATGCAGATGTCAATGATTGATATCAAATGTAACTCATCAGTAAGCCCAATCCATAATGTTACATCAGTATAAAATCTTTAGAGTAACAAATCAAAACCAAAGAAAACATTTTCTCAGTATTCATTATTTAGAGGGTCAAATGTACTTTGTGAGACATAGGAATTGCATCAGCATATTTCCACTGTCTCGTTCTCCAAATTTGTTCACTTCATAATCCTTAGGGAGCTTTATTATCTTAAAGTTCTATAAAATGTCTTGTGGTTGTCCTATATTGATGATATGAAATAAATTGACTTGGCAAGCAAGAAGTGGAAAATACAGTGTGTACATTACTATGAGCCATTTTTCCCGTTTTCACTTTGTTTTATTGGACAAGTCATAGTCCTGTACATTTTGAGTGTGGCCCCGAACAGAAGAGATTCTTATGCAAGTCCAGACTGTGCTGAAAGCTGCCCAGAAATCCAGGGGGTTATAACTCAGCAGAACTGATATTGCTAGATGCGGTCAAAGTGTATAAACAAGTTGTGTGATGAGTCCCATCCCAGTCTCTAAGGGTTCTGGAGCAAGCCCATAGTTTCTGCTGCAAAGAGTGACACAGCATTTAGAAAGCAACCTTTGACTTCCTGCTAGACCCTAAAAGACTGACCACCCAAGGGTGGTGCATCAAATGAGTATGAGATTAAAGTTGTTCATAATACCTGGATAATTTCAAATCTACTATATCATCAGATTGAACAAATATAACAGGTATGCTCTGTTCAGTACAAACGGTTCCTTCAGGAATTGTTGAGAACAGGCACAGAGGGCATAGGAAGTTGCATCACAGGTAGTTTATACTCTATGTATACTCTATTATATACCTTTGTTGCATCAATGCCTCTTTGATAATGGTCAACGGGACTCATAAAAATTCCTTATAATCAATTGATGAAAGTAGCAAATATCAAGTCTGTTTGACAATTTGTTTGTATAAAATGTTCCTGGTAGATAAAAATATCCTGCTGTTGATTTGTGCACAGTATGTGAGCGACTTTGAATGATACTAGTTAGGATAAATCCACTCAGGGAACTAGCTTTAAGTAATTCACTATTTTTTTTCTTGTAATGAAGAACCAATGGTTGAAGATGTGATGTCACAGATACTAGAATATTAGCAAATAGCCTGGCTACTTGGTTAGCTGTCTTGAAATAACTACATAAGAAGACCAAAGATAAGTTGGGGGTAGAAACTTGTTGAGGGTCCATGTCTGTGGAAACAAATGGCATAGATCTTTGTGTCACACGCAATGTCCGTTAGATAATATTAATTACAGAGAAGCGTTTTTCAAATCAGGATAGGATAGGATAATAGAGGACTCATTTTCTGAGTGTCATTCAGCCTTTCTCTTGTCTGTCCTTCCAGTATGTCAGCCATAGTTTCATGAATGGGATGATGGCCATGATGGAAGCTATTATTTGTCCATCAGTGTCCAAACTGTATCATTAATTACATGCAGCTTGAACTCCTTTGTCTCACATCTCTTTAAAGTTGGCCATTTAGTCACTGGAGAAGTCCATATTTTGTCCTCACTGGAACTTATACTTTTTTATTAATATAACTCAGAAGTGTCTCTGTAAAGATCACCCAACAACTTAGAAATGCTTGGTGATTGTGATGGAATCCTACATAATATTGCTTTAGAGTTCTTGCTCGCTAAAAGGGGTGCATCAATGGGTAAATCATAAGATTCACTGATCCAATCATAGGGCACCATATGGAAGCAGCTGGTCCACTAAAATGATATAATGATCTATTAAATGCTTAATTAATCTACCAGGTTAAAAAAAAAACTCTATATGCTGGAAATGCAGTCTTCCATTGTGTTACAACACTGACATTTGGTACCCTCTCCTTACTCTAAGGAAGTGAGGTGGCTTTGAGCCTTTCCATCATCTTTTCTAGTGATGCACTTTATAAATGTATCCTCTGTATTCTTTTAATCTCAAACCTTACTGGATTGGCAATTTTTATTAGTTGTGGATGTCACAAATTCACTGAATTTGCAGATACAATTATATTTTAGGGTAGCAATTATCATTCTACTATGTCTGAATTTATATTAGTTCACTGAGTTTGTTTTTTAGAGCTCCAGACAAAGGAGGTTGATCCTAACTACCAGACTATCTCAGATTGACTATCACAACTTGGGAGTAAAAGGATTTTCTTTAGTAATTACAAGATTCATTACAGCCTTTTTTAATGTTTCCATGAACTAGTGATAATTGTATAATGATACGACAACCACTGCAGCGAAGAACAAAACAGTTACAGTCTGCCTTCTTGTAAAGTGTTGTTTGTTTTGTGGGCTAATGGTGAAGAAGTGTGGGGTGTAAAAACTTGTGATATTTTGAAGCATCAAGGAATGAGCCATCAAACATGATCAATTTTAAGATACATTTCTATCTTTCTATTTTTGGTAGTCACTATGAACATGCTAATTTGAAGAGTCTGTGTTAAACTGTGCTAAATGTAGGGCATAGGCAGATTCAGATAGTGCAGTGCAAGAGGCCAAACCTGTTGACCACCTTTTAAATACTTAGTTTACATATTGTCTGACCAATTGTTTTCTCTTTTTATTGCCAAAGCAACTGGCTATATGCAGGGCCAGTGTAGTAGCTCTTCATTTTTGTTATACTACCTTGCTTTTGTTTTCTACCTCAGGAGTCTCTTGCTGTTTAGAATTCATGCAAGAGTAATGTCAACCAGTGATGGCTCATGAACAAACTTTGCAACAGGGTTGCCAGCCTTCTAGCTTCCTAGGCTCCCAGAAGACATCCAGTAAGATGGAACCCCAGGGGAGTACTAGACATAATTTGATTCACTGCCACACTTTTTGTTTCTTGTATTATAGTTCCTCTACTTCTGTTCCCTGGGATTTTTTTCAAGTAACCTCTATCCCAAACACTTGCTCTGTGAATTAATTTTCACAGACAAAAAAAGGTCATATGTGGTTTACTTACTTTCAGTCTTCTTCATTCATAAATCTTTGTTCAGTGGCCAGAAGGTCTCAAAACACAAAGCAGATCAGCTGACACCAATATTCATCACTTTGTATTGAGCTAAAAATGATTTCATATCTATTTATGGCTCACATTACCCTCTCTGTTCACTGCTTGAAGAGTTTATGGAGAATGAGTGCACAAGATCTTTAAATAACAAGAAAAACATCAGGAGGGTGACCAGACCAGAGTCCAAGCTGGGAAAACTACATTGAGAAGAAGAAAAGGAGCAATGTGAGAAGGTGAAGAGTGGTGATGTTTTTTTTTCTATGATTATAAACATTTTTCATGATGTATATTAATTATATCAGAGAATCCCCATCACTCAGTTCACTTATCCATGTATTCAACAAGCTTATATTGAGGAAAGAACTTACTGTGCTTCTTATCTCATGAAGCCTACATTTAGGCAGCTTCCTTGTTATCTAGAGGAGGATAGATTTAGTTAATCTCAGCTCCTTCAGACTGGACTTTAGTAGGCACCATGCACCGGTGCTATCAAGCAGAGAGAAGACAAAAAAATGCAGCCAGAAAAACATTTCCCTGGGAACTTCTGAAATATTAATATATGCTCTTCATTATTTGCTAAATGTCACTGTGAGGGACACAATTTCCAAACAAGGTATCTGGGTTTTAATTGTTCTGTGGTGCTCCTTTGTAGTCACACGAACTTGGACAACTTTCTTAGTCTCTCTAAATTTTATTCTACTGATTTGTAAAATGAAGATGAAGGAATCCCTTTACAGAGTTAAGGGTTAAATAAGAAATTTTGATTTAAAAAATCTTTTTTTTTTGGCTTTTGAGAAGTTTATTATCTTTAAAATATTCTTATGTTTAAAATTTTGTCGAACAACTAATAAAATTAATTTTTTTCACTGAATTAATGAATTGTTTTTCATTTGATACAGTGTATGGCTCTGAAATTTTCTAAGTGGATACCTTGGGAGGATTTGGAGAGTATAATATCTATGTTCACATTTCAACCTGCCAAGGGAGGGGTTTGGTAGATATGGAAGACAAACACTAGAGAAAAGTGGGAAACCAATGTTAGGATCCACATATTGTTAGCTTCTTCAAGGATAAAATCTTAAAATTGTGATGACAGAATTTGGGAATCCAGTGAAGAGTAATGTGTTCTCCTGATAAGTGTATATGTTGTGCAGAGGCTGGAACCTGCTTCTTTTTTCTATTTTTACCTGACAATAGGAAGGATTAAGAAAGTTGGAAGCCATGGAGTGAGGACATTGTTGAGCTCTGTGGAGAACATTGGCAGAAAATTTCCCTCTTTTTTCTTCTCCATTGATTTCACGGGCTCTTTACCAGGAAAGGAATTTCTAATGCTGCAGAGTTTCTTTTTTCTTTTCTTTTTTCCTTTTATTTTATTTTACAATACCATTCAGTTCTACATATCAGCCACAGGTTCCCTTGTTCTCCTCACTCCTGCCCCCTCCCCTTCCCCCCCTTGCCCACCCCCCATTCTCACCACCTCCAGGGCAAAGCCTCCCTGAGGACTGAGATCAACCTGGTAGACTCATTCCAGGCAGGTTCAGTCCCCTCCTCCCAGACTGAGCCAAGCATCCCTGCATAAGCCCCAGGTTTCAAACAGCCAACTCATGCAATGAGCACAGGACCTGGTACCACTGCCTAGATGCCTCCCAAACAGATCAAGCCAATCAACTGTCTCAACTATTCAGAGGGCCTGATCCAGTTGGGGGCCTCTCAGCCTTTGGTTTATAGTTCATGTGTTTCCATTCATTTGGCTATTTGTCCCTGTGCTTTATCCAACCTTGGTTTCAACAATTCTCGCTCATATAAACCCTCCTTTTCTCGCTAACTAGACTCCCAGAGCTCCACCTGGGGCCTAGCCGTGGATCTCTGCATCCAGATCCATCTGTCACTGGACAGGGTTTCTAGCACAACTATTAGGGTGTTTGGCCATCCCATCACCAGAGTAGGTCAGTTCTGGCTATCTCTCGATCATTACCAGCAGTCTATTGTGGGGGCATCTTTGTGGATTTCTGTGGGCCTCTCTAGCACTTTGTTTCTTCCTTTTCTCATGTGCTCTTCATTTACCATGGTCTCCTATTCCTTGTTCTCCCTCTCTGTTCTTGATCCAGCTGGGATCTCCAACTCCCACAGGCTCTCTTTCCCTCGATCCTCACCCTTCATTACTCCCACTCATTTCCAGGTTGTTCATGTAGATCTCAGCCATTTCTCCATCATTTGGTGATCCCCGTGTCTTTCTTGGGGTCCTGTTTTCCAGGTAGCCTCACTGGTGATGTGAGTAGCAGTCCAGTCATCCTTTTTCCACTTCTAGTATCCTCCTATGAATGAATACATACCATATTTGTCTTTCTGAGTCTGGGTTACCTCACTCAGGCTGATTTTTTTCTAAATCCATCTATTTGCCTGCAAACCTCATGATGTCATTGTTTTTCTCTGCTGAGTAGTATTCCATTGTGTATATGTGCCACAATTTATTTATCCATTCTTCAGTTGAAGGACATCTAGGTTGTTTCCAGGTTTTGGCTATTACAAACAATGCTGATATGAACATAGCTGAGCAAGTGCTCTTGTGGTACGATTGAGCATTCCTTGGGTATATGCCCAAGAGTGGTATAGCTGGATCTTGGGGGAGATTGATTCCCAATTTTCTAAGAAAGCGCCATATTGATTTCCAAAGTGGTTGTACAAGCTTGCATTCCCACCAGCAGTGGAGGAGAGTTCCCCTAGTTCCACATCCTCTCCAGCATAAAGTGTCTTCAGTGTTTTTGATCTTAGCCATTCTGACAGGCGTAAGGTGGTATCTCAGAGTTGTTTTGATTTGCATTTCCCTGATGATTAGGGATGTTGAGCAATTCCTTAAATGTCTTTCAGCCATTTGAGTTTCCTCTGTTGAGAATTCTCTGTTTAGTTCTAAAGCCCATTTCTCAATTGGACTGTTGGTTGTTTTGATGTCTAATTTCTTGAGTTCCTTATATATTCTGGATATCAGTCCTCTGTCAGATGTGGGGTTGGTAAAGACCTTTTCCCATTCTGTAGGCTGTCACTTTGCCTTGTTGGCCGTATCCTTTGCTCTACAAAAGCTTCTCAGTTTTAAGAGGTCCCATTGATTGATTGTTTCTCTCAGTGTCTGTGCTACTGGTGTTATATTTAGGAAGTGATCTCCTATGCCAATGCGTTCAAGACTACTTCCTACTTTCTCTTCTAGCAGGTTCAGAGTAGCTGGATTTATGTTGAGGTCCTTGATCCACTTGGACTTAAGTTTTGTGCACGGTGACAGATATGGATCTATTTGCAGCCTTCTACACATTGATATCCAGTTATGAAAGCACCATTTGTTGAAGATACTTTCTTTTTTCCATTGTACACTTTTGGCTTCTTTGTCAAAAATTATATGTTCATTAATGCTGCAGAGTTTTTAGTAGAGATTAGTAGAGGGCAGAAGTACAGTCCTTAGATCTTGAAGTAGATCCCAAGAAGTTCATGTAGAGAGGACAGCACAACGGAGCAGAGTAAAGGAGGCAAATCAGAACTTCTGACTTGCAATTGAGGTTATGTTCCTTTATAGGAGAAGTGTTTTCTGACCTGCCATCTTCCAGGAACCATGGAACTGGCTGACGGTGGATAGAAATACTGGGAACTGCATCACAAACAACCAGATCAAGACACAAAAGCTCATGTTAACTAAAAATTTATATTGTCACTATGACTAATAGCAAGACAAGTGAGTTGTGAAATGAAGGGATAAATGACAAGTAGTATTTTTTTCCCCTGGAGAAGAGAATTGTTGAATCAGCTGAAATTTTCACAGATGTGTACACATCTCTGAGGTAAGTTACCACTCTGAGAGTCATCCATTGACAGTGTGATTGATGTCCCTATACTCTAGCTGTTTGGGTACTGGCTAGTAATCATGGCTAGGGTGTCTGAAAACTTTCTTTTCCTCTTCTTAAGTGTATAGCTGTCAAATAGTGTGGAGGTTTGTTTAGGGCAATGAAATCAGAAACAGGCATTCTTCAGCTTCAGCAAGCATGAGTCATCTGTCATCAGCCTCTCCTACTTACCATTTTGTTGGCTGATGAAATCAGAATTCACAGAGTTAAGGTTGAGGTTGGTTTTTTTTTGCAAATGAGAAGCCTTCTGAAGATGGATAGAAGTACCATGGGACAAAGGCAATGATTCGTTTTTATGAGAGTGTTTTAAAAGATGAGTGACAGGCAAGCAAGCCATGATTGTCTAGTCAGTGATTGTGAATATGATCTTAATGGTTTGGACAAGAAATTAGATGAAAAACAGGCACAGGCTTTTAAATGTTGGGAGATGAGCCTGATGGGCCCATTTCATATTCAGTAGCCGAACAATGACAAACTAAAAAGCTGTAAAAAGACTCTTCAGTGAGAGTGAAACAATGGCTTATAATGATGTCTACAGATTTCTTGAAAGGTATTCAGTTTAATTTAAGGTTGTCTCTGAACTGAACTCTTGGTCCAACATTTCTATATTTATAAGGAATTGATTAAAATATTCATAGAATACATTTCAAATAATTTTGAGCTTGACGTGCTAGGAACTATGCTTAAAAACAGACTCAAATTTATAATTTAGGACCAGGAGGAACTTTTTAGCTCATTTAAATCTCTCTTTTTAAAGATGTAGAAATGTAGTATTCTGAGATATATGAACCCATATGGTTATTAAAGGGCCTGTTGTTTATATAACCTTGGAATTTGTTTTTAACATTTAATGAAGTAATAATTTAATTTAACAATTGTTGAAAAAAAACTCACAAGGAAATAGTGAACAGTATTTTGTTTGTACCTTGTATTTTCATTGACATTCTGTGGTTGAATAGACACCTCTTGACTTATCATTGGGTTAGTCCCAGTAAACTCATCAAAGTTGAAATCTATTAATTTGAAAATGTATTTAACATATTTCAAACCACCAAGCATCCTAGAAAATGCTGTGGTGAAGATGTTGCCCTTGATTGTTTAAGTATTGGAACGTTGTTTCCCAATATGGCATCATGAGAAATGGCATAGAGATAGTAATATATGGGAACTAGTAGGAGATGTTTAAGTTAACTGGTAGTGTATCTTCAAAAGGGATTGGGGGACTTCCAGTTTCTGTGACTGCTGCAAGATATGATCTATTTCAGTATTACATGAGCACACAAGGAGGATCTCAAAGAGCCTGGCAATGCTGGTGCCCTATCTCTGAACCTCTTGAACTATGAGCTAAATAAGTCTTTCTGCTTCATAAAGTTAACCTGCTTCAGATACTTCAATTCAGTAATGGAAAAGATTAACAGAGAAACTCCATACACTATGGAGTATAGTATTTATTTATACTCATGATTATGTTACTGTCTGGTAACTGTGGCTTATTGCTACTTCCTAGCACTGCAAGAAAGTATTCTTGTATATAATACTTGCTCTGGAAAAGTTAAGTATAGTTTCTACTGAATCTGCAGGGATTTTGTACCATGTTTTAAGTCAAAAATATCTTAAGTTGAACTATCATATCATTTGGAGACTGTATTACAGATGTTATCGTTGAGACAAATGAGACTATGTCAAATCTCCTCTGGATTCCTGCAACAGCTATGGACTAGATTTCATGCTTTGATTTTTGCATTATATATTTGCAGTAGACCTAAAGCCTTCCTTATAAAGTGTAAATCAGAGCATATAACTTCCTATCACTTACACTCCTTAAAATGGCACACAAGCCAATACATTATACTTCTATAACCTGAATTGCATCCCTGCCTGTAACACAAATTTTAAAGGGTCTTATCAATACAAACAAACCCAGAGCTAGGTATTGGGGTAAACGCTGAATGATTGGAAAAACAGAACAAGCCACATCCAATCTCACCTTACCAATTCCTCAGCTGATATAATCATTTGAGTGATTATTTTATAAGTAGGTTATGGACTGCAGGGGCTTGGTGAGACCTGGAGAGAAGCTCTCCAGCTACATGCTACCACTGCCTAAACCGATGTTTAATATAATGGCTGTTTTGTTCTCTGACCCCCAGATAAGTTTATTGGGGTACACAATATATTAACCACACCTGCCTAAATTCATAGGCTGTTGTTCTAGACTCTAATGTCTTAGAATATTACTGTATTTGGAGATGAGATTCTTCAAAATGAAGTTAAGCTAAAATGAGGTGATTCAGGTGGGACCTAATTCAATATCATTTGTAACAAAGGAAACTAAAGCACAGACACTCATGGCAGGAAGGCTATATATAGCCAAGGAGAAGACAGAATCCTACAAATTAAGAAGACCTCAGGAAACACAGACTTTCCTTTGATCTTAGATTTATAGCTTCCAGGATCAAAGGTTGATAAATAATAGATAGATAAATGATAGATAGATGGTCAATATATACATAGTAGATAGATAGATGATAGATAGATAGATAGATAGATAGATAGATAGATAGATAGATAGATGAATAGATGGATGGATGGATGGATACATGGATGCATTTCATTTGTTTAAGCCACTCAATTTGTGTTACTTTGTTATGACAACAATAGCAAACCAATATACATGCCTTTACTTTAACGTCTCCTTATAACCCTTTCTTTCTTAACCATTACTCTCCTATTACACTGTATCTTTTGTTTGTTTGCTTCATCTAGATAAAGTATAAACATATTGAAGAGAGTGGAAATGGGCTAAGGGTCACTGTACTTGTGTTCTCTGGATAGTGTCATGTATTCCATGACCCTTGATTGGCTAACTCCTTGTATTTGTAATGGCACCTCAGTACAAATGTGCTTTCTATCTAGTGGCCATCTCTGATATCTTTTTAAAATGTGGTCCTCAAGTCAACTTTAGTGACTCTTATGTTAGCCTATTCACTCTACCATCCATTCAGTTGGGAATTTTGTGGTTTATTAATATGTTGATTTGTGTGTAGTATGCCTCTATCTATTGCTCATCTTGAATAAGCTAGAATGAATGCCTCTATCTATTGCTCATATTGAATGAATTAGAATGTCAGCTCTAAGAATGTGAAGCCTTGACTGACCTCTAGCTCTGTTGTTTTGTTTTCTAGTCACAGAGACAGTAGCAGTTGTATTGGAGGCAGAGGAATTGATGACACAGAATGTGGAAGAAATGCTTTGGGGTAAATGTCATGTTTGGAAAATTTGAAATAAGCTTAAGTAACACAAAATTATGATTTTTGAGGGCACAGAATTATGAAGGAAGAACAAGGATAAAAACATTACTGTAAAATAGGGGCTATGGTAAAGATTCTAGAAATGAGACAGATCATTGAAGAACACTGGTGAATCATGTGACTCAATGCATGCAGTGTTCTTTAATTTTTAAAAATATATTTTTAGTTGAAATAGGAGTGCATCACTTTACCCCCCCTTTCTTTCTTCCAGTCTCTTTCAGGTTACTCCCCTTTCCTTTTAACCTCTCAAGTTGATACTCCTTTTCTTTGATTGTTATTGTTCTGTAGATATGCACAAATATTTAAATATAGCTTGATAAGTCTGTTTGGTTGTTTACAGGTGCTTTGAAGTAGGATATGGAAAAGCAGGGAGGGAGTTCCAACTGGAGAGAAGGGAGGGAGATCAATACAGCTGGAGGAGAGACAAGAGTCAAGTAACACCAATATTGTTTGATAATGCCTCAAGAAATCATTATTTTATATTTGCCTAAAGTTATACACAATAAAAATGTGTCTATACATATATATGTATACACACAGCTTACACACACACACACTCACAACACACACACACACACACACACACACACACACACACACACGTCTTTCTTAAAGGATGTCAAGACACTTGGGATGACAATGCTTCTCACAGGCCCACGAGACAAAAAAAAAAAAAAAAAAAAAAAAAAACCCTCAAAACAAAACCCAGTGCCAGGCACAAGAAACCTCATTTGGAATGTTTGGTCACTGTACTTCAAGTGACTCTCAAAGCAAAATAGACTACAGTTGTAGAGCTTGGTTGCCTCTCAGAAGTCGAGGGTAGGCTCCCATTGTTATAGACATCACATACATTGGATACAAGACTCAGATGACTTGAGTTAGTCTGACCTGAAAGATTCTTCCCTGTAGTCTTAACTTCTATGCTTCTAGAAAATACTACACAAGCTGCCAAGGAAAGGAAGTAATTAAATAGTCTTATCTAGCTGTAACACTTATGAACCACAACACTGACCATAAATTTCAATAAGTGGTACTCACATATTAGTATAATTGGACTTAAGGTCCACTCAACAGGAGAGAAATCGTGTCTGGTGTTGAAAATATAACCAACTTCCCAGGGTGAGTGAGGTCATGGACGCTTGAAAAGTATTTATTACCACCACTTTGATAGACAGGTATAACTTTTTACTACATTCTAAACCTTATCCTTCACCCACAGATAAGTACAGCTTCCACTGAATCAAAGAATATCACAGAAAACCACAGCTAGACACAAATGTAGAGATTAATGGATCATGGGGAGCCCTGCCCCAAGGATGCATCTAAATCACAGTTCCTGTATCTATGGTTCAGAGAACATCATGCAAGAAGGGGCAGAAAGATTGTTAAGAGTCAAAACACCTGGACATCTGCAGTCAAACAGTATGTCCTAGAAATGGTTGAATAAACAAGTCTGGAACAACATTATTTAAGTGTTAATGTGGAAGGGGGAAATTGTTATCCCACTTATTGCTCATCCAATGCAGGGTGGTCAGCAATGAAACTAAATACCCACAGCAAACAAGCAAACAGACACACAATTTTTTGACTATTTAAAGTGATGACAATCTATAGGATGGGTTAGATGTGGAGACCCTAGTCTTGGCAAACCATTAGAAAGTCAGTTATAATTGTTTAGGTATTAGAAAGGAGGAAATTATCTATTCTGGTAGTGATAAGAATGATCAGTGGAGGACAGATCAATGAATGTGTAGAGAGGCAGAAATGATAAGACTTAGAAATTGACAAATGAGACTTTGGTGGTAAAATGGATGAGAGATCTTATATAACCTTTTGCTGTCTGTCTTCTGAGTTATTATAGCGATAGTGGCATCAATACAGAGAGGAAAATCAGAAGGATCTTATCAAGGGAATATATCGAGTGTTAAATCCTGCTGAAACATCCAGTTATAGGTATTCAATATTGAGTTTGAAATATACATTCGGCTTCAGAGGAAGGTTAGTGTGAGTAAAAATAGATTTTCATGTCAGCTGTATAAAAATGGCTTTGAAAGTTATGGAAAGGAAAATGTAGATGAAATTTCCAGAGACAATACATAGTAGGGAGCGGAAGATAAGGACTCCCTGACTTAGGATATTGAGGAAAAGCAGAAACAAGAAGAGAAACTATAGATGTGGTGATATATTGTGTACCCTAATAAAATTTGCCTGAAAATCAGAGGACAGAACAAGCCGCTAGATGAAGCATAGAGGCCAGGCAGCGGTGGCACACACCTTTAATCCTAGCACTTGGGAGACAGAGAGCCATCTGGATCTCTGTGAGTTCAAAGCCACCCTGGACTACATGAGATTGACTCAGTCTAGGAGAGAAATAGAACCAGGCAGTGGTGGCACACACCTTTAATCCCAATACTTGGGAGCCACACACCTTTAATCCCAGTGCTTGAGATATCACACCTTTAATCGCAGTATTTGGGAAGCACACATGCCATTAATCCCAGCACTAGGAAGGAAGTGATGGCTGAGCAGAGAAAGACTGGGTGTGAGGAGACAGGAACTGAAGCTTTTTAGGAGTCCTAGAGGTAAGATGTGGCAGGGGTTTGTTCTTTTGTCTCTCTGATCTTTTAGCATTTTCCCCAATACCTCTCTCTGGGTTTGTTATTAAATGACCATTTAGTAATTTGTGCAATAATAGAAGTTGAAGGAAAGATGGATGGAAAGAATTTCTGTTCTGCATAGTATCAAACATACTGTATAACATAAGAAAAGACAGCTTCACCAAGAGTAATGAGAGTTTTGTTGAGATAACTGCATGTCTCATGGTTCCTTTATTCATTCATAGCTGATTCATCTTTGTCGATTATGATTAGTAGTAGTAGTAGTAGTGGCCTTTATCAGATTGTCATTTCCCCAAATAGAAGCAGTAATAGTTCCCGCTCCAGAAGTTTTCACACCAAGAGGGAGTTTACATTTCCTCCTTTTGAATCTACAGTCTTCCACATACTATGCTGTGTGCTTGCTCTGAAGGAACTTCAAAGAAATCCATTCATTTACTTTTCATGTCTCATAGATGTGTCTCAACTTAATGGTGGAGTTACCATCCTATAAACACAGTGTAATTTGTAAACATTGTAAGTTGTGACAGGGTACTTAATATAGTTATCTAAGCAAACATTGTAGCTTAATACCACATATACTATAAAATGTGTGTTGTTCACTCTCTAAATTGATCATGTGACTAACAGGAAATTGAAGCTCATGGTTAACACAAGTAAGTATCACAAGAGACTGTTGGGAAAAGATTGTTATTTGAATTCAAAATCCAATTCCTACTAAATGTATATCACTTTCCTACCATCCTAAAGCCCAGGTCAACTAAAAAGTAGATCATGCCACCATAAACTTGTGACTATATTTTAAACAATAACTTCCAAACCTTTATTATGGTTTTTACTTTCTAAGGGCTAGACATGAATCCATAGAAACTAAGGAGAAAGATAAACTGAAAGATAATTATGCTGGCTCCTTGTGATAGCTCATTGTTTTTACCAATCAAGTTTATTTTCTTTATATACAACACAAAGACAATAATATTTGCCTCCATTAGTTTTATGGGAGTTAAGTATGATAACATATATTATTTTTGCTTATAAAAAGCCTGGAAAATATAATGACTCAACAGCTACTAGCTGATCTTATTATTGTTGTTGACCCTTAAGCCACAAAATAAACATTTGTAGAAATCCACTTTAAAAAAAAAGTGGCCTGACCACAGAGATCTGAGCATCCATCTGTATTTCTCTCTGTCTCTGTTGCTGCTGCTACTCTTGTTATTTCTTGTCTTTGTATACAGTGATTTTAAACTCTGCACTCAAATCCCTTCTTCTCAGCATTGTTTATTGCCTCATTTGAAACTATTAAGGAATAGCAATAATTGAACCAAGGCTACCTCTCTATTCCTAAGGGAGGTAGTTGTAATTATGCAGAACAGAAGGTAAAAATTAAAATTTGTGGGCTATTTTATTATGCTGTACCAAATATTCATCACAGTATTAGTAAAAGAGCCATAAGCTTCAGGAGACCTGCAAAACGCAGCCATGAACGCAGGGCTAGTGCGGAGACAGAGTCATTATAATGCAGGAAAATGCCCTTGTTTCATTAAATCCACAGGGAACCAGCACTGGGTTAGACTTGTGGGAATCAATAGATCATGTTGTTCATCTTACAAGAACAGTGATACTAAAACGACTCAGATTTATATACATCATAAATAGCGGTATTGGACTTTGGCTGCTTCCCCCCACCTTTCTCTTGTTTCCTCCTGGAGTTAAACTTCTTATGTTGGAATTTATGAGACAGTAAAAAGTTAGTGAAGGGGAATCAACTGAGGCCAACTGCTAGGTGGGGAAAAATCAAGTTCTCATGTTTAGACTTCCCATCCTCACATTGTTTAATAAATATCAGAGGGGTGATATTAGCAAGTGTTTACAATGGCAATTCATTTTCATGGCTGTGCCTCATTGACCGAAGCAAAGAAATTAATAGCTTTATTTCATTTTATAGTCTAAGCAGCACATTGTGCATAATATCCAAGCTGCTTAGATGATGGATGTGTTCATGGCGTCTTATGGCTTTTGATAACAAGTGCATATATCACACAACAAGAAGTAAAACAGATCCGTCATGTGCTGTGCTCATCTCACTCAATTTTCATTATGGTGTTTTTTATTCACACACACTGCACAAGATGTACATACTTGACTGCTTGCCTGCAATCTTATATATTTCAAACTCCACATATTGCTGTTTTGAAAGTCTGCGGGGATGGTCTTTCTACTTCATACTCTTTGAAATTGATCTGGTAGAAATAGCACAATATTTCAAGCCACCTCATTGCCAGTTAGGCATTAGAAGCATACTAAAAAGCCTCTTTATGTTGATGATATCTTAGTTATACAGATTTACCCAATAACAGTAGTGGCCTTGGTATGTTTCAGAGCTCTCTCTGGTTACCACACATTTTATTTTTTTAATTAAATGCAGATGGAATTCTCTTTAAGTTCATGTGTATAGTGAACTTCAGGGGTGATACCACCCCACATGTTTCATTTATAACTTTCAAAGATTCTCCAATTTTCATGAAATTTTTGATAAGATGACAAAAGCATTTATTTTTTAAAAGTCAAGAAGCACAGACAGGGGTCCTAAGTCCATTTCCATAGGAGGGCAGTATAGTATCAAGAAGAAAACACAAGAACTTGGAGGTAGTTTCCTGTGCTCTAACCTTATAATCAAACCACTTCCTGAAAGGGGAGTGGATGGTATTTTGAACCACACTAATAAATCTATGGGTTAATAACATGTGAGTGAGAACAGCATGCACCATAATCACCGCTGTTGATCCATTTGTCTCTCTTTGCACAGAATATTGATTCCTCCCCCCAAGAATGTAAGGCAGATAGCACTTAATAAAATTCCCTCTCCTTAAACTCTGCTTGCTAATATATTCCTGTTGCCACTCATCTCTTAGTAATTTCCTGATGGATAACTATTGCTTTTTATAATTTAAAATCGTCTTGAAGAGTAGTTGCTACATTCTGGCAAAACTCGTTATTACTGGTAATTGCCTGCATAATGAATTCCAAGTACTAGATGGTTCCAGCTGAGATCAAAAGTGATCATTAACTCACCTATCAGCAAAACAAGGGTTTCTGGGGCTGCTGTTTTATGGTGAACTGTCTTCTTTTCCACCTTTTAAAAGGCTCTGCTTTCTTCTGTCAGGTTCACAGGTACCAGCTTTCACACATTTAATGCTTATCTTGTCTATGGGACATTTGAGGGCTTTGAAAACTCATCTTTATTAATTCAGAAAGTGAGAAGCAGAGGGAATTGTTTGTGTATCTGGCTTAAAAAATAAACGAAGGAGGCAGTTGAGTGGCATATGGAACATTTTAGAGTGACAACTTCTCATTCAAATTGATGGTAGGAGAATTTCATAAGCTGACACAGGATCTACTGACTTGCTGTTCTGTTTTATTTCCCCCAAATAACTTTCTCCACACTTGGAAATAAAGATTAGAAGTTAGTACTTTAAACAACCAATAAAATTTCCCTTTGTTCATCCTGGTTCACGTCTTTTTTTCTTTACATAAAGAGATATGTTAGGTTAGTAGCTAATACTCCAGTCCAAACATCCAGGAGGCCAAGGCAGAAGGACCACTATAAGTTCAAGGCTACTGTGAGCTACACAGTGAGCTCCAGTACCTAGTGTGACATCTTATCTCAAACTCCCTCTAAATCCCCAAAACATTCAGGAAGCAGATTGAATTTGGAAAATGAAGGGGTTGAGAAAAGCCTTCTTGAGGTGCCTCTTATAGGAAGGAACTTTTGGAATATGACAGTGTGTAAAGTGGTTCAGAGAAAAAAATGGAAAGTGACAGGTTCTCTCCTTGACCAAACTGTAGCCAGGCTTGTCTGAACCTTTTGCTTAATTATAGACTGATTTTAGGCTTCTATGTGGATCTCTGCTGTAGTGGTAAGTTTTCTCTGGTCCCACCTGGCCCCACCATCCTATGGCCACTTATAAAATGATCATTCAGAGGCTTAATATTAATTACCAATTGCATGGCCTATGGCAGGCTTCTTGCTAACTAGCTCTTATAAATTAATCTATTTCTATTAATCTATATGTTGCTGCATGGCCATTACATTAACTGTCTGTTGGCATCTTGCTGCTCCTTTAGCAGTGGGTTGGGGTCTCCCCCACCTCTGCCTTTCATCTTCCTTTCTCTCTCCTTGGATTTGCCACCTGCCTCTAAAGGCCAAAGTAGCTTATTTATTAACTAATGAGAACAACATATATTCACAGAGTACAGAAAAACATCCCTCAGCACTTCTCCTTTTCTATCTAACCAAAAAGGGGAGGTTTTAGCTTTAATACAGTAAAATTATATATAACAAACAGTTATCAAGCAAGAATTACAGTTACAATATCTCATCTATTTGTATTTGACAAAATTAAAGAAAATATTTCATCATCTATCCTATATTTGTGAGTCTAAAGTTTCGTATCTAATTTATCTCGTATCATAAACCAGGAAAATTATAACTATCTAGTCTTCAACTCCATCAAAGACCCCAGCAGGATATAATATTACCTAGATAAGCAGAAAGTGCTTTGTAAGTAACTTCCAAAATTCTGGAAATGACAGAGACAGCTGGCTGCTTGGACAGTCACCCAAAATTCCTCTGCAACTTTGGGGCATCTATCTTCAGCCTATAGGCCTAGAGTCTCTCAGTCGCTTTCCCCTGTGTCCTGTAGAATGTCTGGCAGCCTCATCTGTGAAGCAGGAACCTGAAGAATCATCTCGTCTTGCAAAGTTCACTGGTCACCTTCCTATTGGTCCTGCATGTCCAGTTTATATAACATCCTGTCAAGCAGTTGACACAAGGGCACTTTTCTGCCCAGTGGCTAACTTTTTCCACAAATAAAGCAAACTCCATAATGAGTTTCTTCAAGGCCCATCATCCTCCTTGAAGTAATTGGTGCTGCCAGGAGCTGACATGTCTCATTGTCCAGAAAAGTTCTTAAAACATTTTAAATACCATATTTTGTAGGTCTTTGAAGTGTTTGAAGATTATCTACCTAATTGAAATATATCTGTATATACATAGAAAACTTAACTAACATGACTATAAGTTTGATTATCATGGATGACTAATTTTTAATCTGTATTTCTTAATTATACATTACAATTTTAAATGAGCTGCACAAATATAATACCTTAAACAAGAGTAGAAATATACATATAGTATAACAAAATTAACTTGAAGTTTGTATTGAACTAAAATTTATATCAGTGTAAAACATTTTAAACAAGTTGTTGCTCTTTAAAAGTAGATTCAATAATTTATCCTTTCATCCTTTCATATCTATATCATAAATTTCTATATCATATCCTCCTTTCTTCTTTTAGAAAGAGATTGACTATGACCAATAACAATTTGTAAATAACTTAAACAAAGACAAACATTCAGAATCCATTTTTTGGGGAATGTGGCATAGAGTTCTAGGCTATTCCTACTGATTGGGTGCTGATAGTCTTATGGGGACACAAAAAATGTTAGGATTATGGTCAAGTCCTGACCGGAGTAGTCTGTGAGGCTGTGGTCTCGAAGCCAGTTGCCTTGAAGCTGTTCTGGATGTTGAATCATCTGGAGACCTCTCAGGGTTCTTTGATGGAACCATATTAACCTGGACGGAATCCACAGCTTCTCATCTTCAGTGGAAAGAAAAGCAGACCCTCTTTTCCAAAGCAATGCATCCTTAGACACAAATTTTGAGGTCAAGATACCTTTAAAATATACATATTGGTTAACCTCAGCAGCCTTTATAATCAAATGTCTCTCTCCAGTTAAACATACCAAAGAAAACACAATCCAGATTCTCAGCAAAATTTCCATCTTTAAGTGGCTTACTATATTTTTATATATTATTTATTTATTTATTTATTTATTTATTTTTGTTTTGTTTTTTTGAGACAGGGTTTCTCTGTGTAGCTTTGCCCCTTTCCTGGAACTCACTTTGTAGCCCAGGTTGGCCTCAAACTCACAGAGATTCGCCTGGCTCTGCCTCCCAAGAGCTGGGATTAAAGGTATGTGCCACCACCATTCAGCCATATTATTTTACTTTTAAGACTTTTTAAAAAAATGACTATATCCTTTCTCTTTTCTCTCTCTCAAGTCTAGGCATCATTTACACACTTTGTAAAACATTTAGGAGTTTATTCCATCTGAATCTGTCTTATAGTGAATCTGTAATCCTTTTCTGATCATTGCTTTAAACTGAAGCATGGTTGGGATTGAAGTGGCAGCTTTGGCTACCGACTCTGCACCCCTCAGCTTCCCTACATGGTGTTGGTACATTATACTGCCGGCTCTGGGAGCCCTGCTCACTACCAAGTCTGGAAAGCAGTGAGTCTATGCCTAGGAAAAGCTAAATCCACCATGCAGTGTTCTGTGTGGCTTGGAGACACCTCTGTGTACGTGGTGGGAATCCACCGTGCTATGCTCAAGCTCACATGCTACAGGTTCTCTGTATCATGGCTTGCCTGAGAGACACAACTAGGAAGCTACTTTGGCTCCATTTTAGAACCCCCCCCCTTTTTTTTTTAGCTTTCTCAGGTCTTGGGTAGAAATTCTTGCTATCATGTTGAGTGCCAAAATGTAGTGGTAAGTTTTCTCCATTCCTGCCCAGCCCCTTGGTCCCTCAGCTGCTTATAAATCATTCAGAGACTTAACATTAATTACCAATTGCATAGCCTAGGGCAGGCTTCCTGTTAGCTAGCTCTTCTTATAACTTAACATTGCTATTAACCTATATGTTGCCACGTGGCCATAGTACTACCCGACTGTTGGCATCTTGTAGCTCCTTTGGGGCAGGTTGATGTATCCGCACCCCACCCCCCTGCTTTTCTCCTTCCTTTCTCTCTCCTTGGATTTCCTGACTGCTTCTAAGCTGCCTTGCCATAGGCCAAAGCAGCTTATTTATTAACCAGTGGGAACAACATATATACAGCATACAGAAAGACATCCCCAGCACTCTGCTTTACCCATTTTCAGCAAGAACCCTGGTAAGAAGTTAGCCAGAGTCTTCTACCCACAATGTTTGATTGGCCTTTCCATTCCAGGTGGTGTCTGCTATCTCTCTGGTCCCATAAAGTGGGGAAGGGTCTCAGGAGACCCCACTTGCTGAGAGTTATTGACACTTGATGTCTTGTTGGGTAGGGAGATTCGGTTTTCTTTAAGGATGTGGCCCCTGGTAGATTGATCATATTCCGGTAGATGGCCTCACGCCTGTGAATTTATAGGAAGCAAAACTGGACTCAGTGGGTTATTAAAAAAGAAGTAAAACATAACGACAAAGACACAAATTTGGGAGGAGTTCAGAGTGGATATGAGAGGGGTTGGGGGAGAAGTGGGAGATAAATATGATAAAAATACATTGTATGGATGTATAAAATTCTCAAAGAATTAAAAATAATTTTGCTAAGTTGGGTGAGTCCAAATCCTTCTTTAATCCTGATGTTTCCTCTTCATAATTCTGGGAGCTGCATATGGCTTTTTGTCTGTAAATTTCCACTCCTCAATATGCACCTTCACCACAAAGCTCTGTTATAGACAGCCCTACAACTGTTCTGCTATGATATTCTTTCTTGAATAATCTTCCTGACACTCATTAGCAAATGAATGGCTGTTTTGTCCTTCAAACACCATGGTACTGAAACTCTGATGGGGATATTATTTGACAGCATCAGACTACCAGATTGCTCACTCAGGATTTCAAGGGGCCACCTTTGAAGGCTTTTCTCACCCTTGGCTGGTGAATGAGAGACCAGTAGAGTCAGACTCTTGGACCATTGCTCTGGACAAATATGAGCTGGTTAGGACAGAGCTTGATTCTGAGCTGTATTACAGTCATAGGCAACTTTTGAAAAGAATTTCAATGGTCTTAACTAGAATATTTCCTGATGACTTTTAAACATCGGAATCTGCATTATCACTAGAAATGTTTAGGTAGTTTTTTGCTTGTCACAGGGATCTATTAAAATTGCTTCTTGTATGATTTTATCTGAATTACATGGAATAACAAACCTTACCTAGATTAATAATTTATCTATTTTATCTGATACTCCTTCTAATTAAAAAGTTCTTCCCTTTTTACAGCCTCCATTGATTTATGGAAGCAAGCAGCAGACTTCAGTGTGAGTTTTAGGAAGTATCAGAACCAGTTTCAAACCTATAATAGCACCTCCACACTCATCATGTTGACCTGATCTACTTACCTGCCATTTTACAGAAAAATAGTTTCATTTCTGTATCTTAGCCATAATTTTATAGTTTTTTAAATATAATCCCTTTCAATAGTAGGTACCTTGTTACATATGTTATCATTTGAATGCCAGTTGATTGCCTTGGTGATGAAAAGCAGAAAATAACAGCGCAATTTATCTATGTGAGAAAATATGCTTTTCTCATCTGTGCTTGGCATGTGAATATATTGAATAAGTTCTCACCTATTAACTTAAAATATATTTAAGTTAAATCTAGGGGCCATATTAAGTATAGAAATTCCCAGGTATTAATGACTATTTAAAATATACTTACAAACAATTTAGCCTGGCAATGGAAACATAAGAAAGACCATTTCTGGTGCTGCAGATAAGAGCTGAGAGTACTTGTTGCTTTTGCAAAGAAACAGGATTCAGTTTCCAGAACCCACATGGTGGCTCACAGCTCCCTGTAATTCCCATTCCAGGGGATCCAACACCATCTTCCGGCTTCTGTGGACACCAGATATGTATGTGGCACATGGACATTTCCATAAAATAAAAAAGTTAAAATTAAGAAAGAAAAACTTAGTTTCATAATTTAATGGATTTCCCCACATCTTGATTATTGTTTTCTCCTTTTTATATTCTATAAGCATAATCAAGGTTCTTTCTAGTGAACCCTACCTTGCTAGTCCTTACATAAAAATTCTTGTTTTATTTTCTTGATAGTATAGAAAATATCAGTGAAAACACAAGGCATGTAATTGGAAATAAAAGCCAAAAAACCAATTCCCATAAGAGAATGTGTAAAACACATTGTTCTCAGTACATATGTGAATATCACTGTAGACTTTGAACTAGTTTTATTTGAAAATACACAGGAATGAGAAAATGTATTGTATATAGATCACTGGAATGCATAGGCTATGCATTATCCAAGAAAAATAGTTTTTTTTCAAGGTATTTGCTCTTTGTTACCAAAGTGCTTACATAGAAGACATGGCAGTTTTATGACTGTAAGTATAAATTAGGGAATCTATGTAAGAAGTTTTCATTGATTTATAGATGAGAAACAACTTCCATAAATTATGTAGACATTTCTCCTCCTTTGTTTAGGATTGTTCTAAGCAGATTCAGACAGATAAATTCTATATAAGCCCACAGAGGAAGGGAACTACAGTCTAATTGAGTGATTACCCCCAGTGGCTGGTGCTTGGCAAGTTAATGAGATGTGCTCATTTGCCTGAGACTTCCTTCCTTCTCCTCATTGGTGTGCTATCTCCAGAATGCATTCTCCTTGCCCTCTGGTTTCCTGGAGCTTGAATAGAGTCAGAAAACTACCTACAAGAAGCTGAGCCAGAAGTTGCCAGTTCTGAATAAAGTTGTGAGTTTTTTGTCATGGCATCTGAGCACTCTGAGCCTCCTGCTCCCAGCTTTTCAAGTATCAGTCATGATGTATCAAGGGTCACCAATAAAGCAATAATGCTGTCTCTGTGCCTTTGATATTTGATAATTTTCTACAAATGATTTTTGCCCTTGCATTATTCTTGAGTCCAGAGAATTGGCTAAACTCATGATATGTTTTTTTAACGCCCCTCATACTCCCCTCAAAAACCTGTGGAAATTTGCAAACCTTACTTAGACAGCCACATACACATCTTAATTACTTTGCTTTTATTATATAAAATCAATCGGTATTTAATAATAAATGTGTATTTTCAGGCTGAAGATCTTTGCCAAACTCTATATTCATACATTCATATTCTCAATGTTTCCACTGAAGTCTTTATTTAGATAGCAGATAATTTCTTCAAACTTGCTGTGTAAAATAGGATTTATTATCTCCCCTGTACTCCCAAACTGACTTTATAAGCAGCCATTTTCTGTCTCATTTTATAACAACATTCTCTCTGCAGTCACTGTCCCTAAAGCTTGGAGTCCCTCCTTGACACTTTTTTCTCTCTAACCCTTCTTGCAATCATTAGACAATCATATCATTAGAAACCTCAAAACACATCTGGAGCCTGACCTTGTCGTACCTTGTAATACCAGCAAACCTCTTGGCTATTTCTCTCCTTTCTCTCCAGTCCCCCCAGAACACCTTCTCTTCCTCTCAACTTCATGTCTTCTGTTTCTTTTTTATTTAAAAAAAATACACTGATTACAATTAGTGCTGCCCATAATTGCATGAGTTATTGTCCTTTCATTCAAGTATGGGAAACTGCTGAAACACACACACACACACACACACACACACACACACACACACACACACACACAAAAAAAAAAAAAAAAAACCAAACAAAAAACCTAACTTCCCTTCCCTCAGCAGCCTGAACCTTCCTAAAATATCTCAGTGTGGAGTGGAGTTTCATGGGCCCCTCCCCCATCCATATTGGAATGTTGACTGAATTAATCTTGTTCAGGAAATTTCAGTTGCTATGAATTCATGAGGACAACAGTTTTGTCAATGTGAAGAAACTATTTTGTAGCAATCCTCTCTGAGCCCAAGCTCTTACAATATTTCTGGCCCCCTTTCTACTATATCCTATGAATCTTAGCAGGGGGTGGTGGTGGATGTGAATCAGGTGTCAGTTAAATTGAGCCATAACCACTTACTTATTCTATGCACTTTGGCCAGTTGTGAGTCTCTTTATTAACCATCTGCTACATAATGACACTTCTCTGGTAAAGAATGAGGCATATGTAGTATTTAGAAGGCAGTTCAATATTATGTTTCTTTAACAAAATAATAGTACTGGTTTCTTCCCTAGGCCCTATGACCTCCCTAACCACAGGTTCTTAGGCAGATCTATAGTACCAGACATGGGTTCCCTTTTTTGTAATATGCCTTAATTTCAATTAGAAAGCTTTTGGTTACCCCCATACATTCATGCCACTATTGCATAAATAGGCATATTTGCCAGGAGAGTAGTTATTATAGTGTGCAGAATGCACAATTAAGACTGTTGTTGACTTTTCTCTCCCAACAAGTCTTGAAAGCACCTCCTGGTGCTATGAAAGCTAGCTAGTA
The DNA here is from genome assembly GCF_049852395.1 of Peromyscus maniculatus bairdii. Classification (NCBI taxonomy): domain Eukaryota; kingdom Metazoa; phylum Chordata; class Mammalia; order Rodentia; family Cricetidae; genus Peromyscus; species Peromyscus maniculatus. The sequence continues at coordinate 14,057,280 of NC_134868.1, forward strand.
GGGAAGAAACCTTCTGGTGAGTACTGGTTGGTATCACCATGTCCTGTGATCAAAATGTCTTCAGTAATAGGGTGTTATAATATCAAGTTCTGGCAGATTTATAATCAGAACATTTGCTTTAATTTTCTTTAATATGTGACTATTCTGAACTCAGAAGTTAGAAGGTGCTGTTTCAAGGTGCTGAATATGTATGTCAGTAGGTATGTTCATCTCCTAGTGATACAAAGCCTTGAGTTTGATATTAAGTGTGCATAAACCAGGCATGGTGACACTCTCTTATAATCCTAGCACTCAGGAAGTAGAGCCATGGGAGTTAGATTATCAAGACCATCTTTGACTGTACAGTTCAACTTTAAAGGTAAGCCTAGGATATGTGAGACACTGTCTCAAAAATATTGTTTAACTCCTCACTCTATTCCTGGTACAAGATAGTATCCTTACTATGCACTACATGGCTCGATATATTCTGGATATTCACCCCCTTTTGACATGTGAGCTCATTTTTCTGAACCATTCTCCACTTTCATACTTCCAGCAAGATATCCATGTTTTTGTTGTAGATCCCCTCTGTCTTCAAGTTCTCTTCTCTGATTGGTTCCCTAGTCTTAAGTCATCATCCACTGTCCTCTAATGTCCAATATCCAATTAGCTGTCTCCCTTTTCAAATCTTTGTTCAAATTTCATCTTTCAATGAGACTATCTTGACAAATGTTTACAACTGTGATTTGTCTCACACACTACTCTGGTATTCCAAATCCTTCCTGTTCTGCTTTACGCTTCTTCTCAAAATACCTATCATGTCAAACTTAACAGAATTTTCCTCCTTATTATTTACTACAGTTTTCTTATTTTTCCTCTATTGGAAATCTACACAACAGTAAGATTTTGTTTTTTGATTAAGATATTCCAAGTGACTAGTATACTATTTAGCATGCCGTAAATACTCAAAAATATTTGTTGAGTGAGTGAATAACATTTTATATCTTATAAAGCTAGTTGTCTGGTTAAAAGGCTGCATATTCATCTCCAAGAATTAATCTTTAATAACAAAATTCCATGTAGTGTGGGCAGACTTCTGGGAGATAGCTTGAAGCTTCACCATACTGAATAATTTGCATTTCTAAAACTTTAGAATTAAAATCTGGGTCAGTATAGATATTAACAAAGCTGTCAATGCTTTAGACAAATGAATGTGTATATTATGTCGGAATACAAATTCATGTACAATGAGGAATTAGAACACATGTCTATTAGTAAAAAATTCCCCAAACTCATTCTAACTTATGGTTGAAATCAGAAGCTTTGTAGTTTGGATCAGTCTTGGTTCTTACTAATACATCTTAAGCAAGTGATTGGGCCTTTATCTGTCTCCATAAAAACACTGTAGTTTTCCTATAGTTTCCTACATTACAATACATAAAATCAGCTTATTATAACTGTGAGGAAAAAACACACTGGACCATGTACTTATTATGTACAAAATAGTTATGTCCAAATTTGTATGTTGAATTCTAATTATTCTAACTTGGGCATATAAGTTTTTGCATGAGATGGTGAAATACGTAGTAGTTGGATCATTAGTGATTGATGGTGACTGATGGATTATGAATTTAAATGAAATTATATATAATGATATTTTATATACTATTTTGAATTATGTGTGCATTTTGGAATAGAATGGATAAATCAAGTAAGAAACATACATTACCTCATTTTTAAAAATATAGTCAGAGTATTTAAAACTGCTCTGAGGGATTTTAAAGAATATAACCCATTTTAATTAGCGGATATTCTTATGCCGTAGCATGTAGGCATTGTAAGTATTATTGCTGTATAACTGAATTTTTGCATCATTGTGTCTACCTGTCTATAGTTACTCCACCCCACAGTCCTGGCAATTACTCTTCTACTCTCTGCTATTATGCGGAATTGCCTTTCTGGGTCTGCTTGTTTTAGTTAGCATGATTTATGGATGTCAGGATTCCCTCTTTCTAAAGACTGAATTTCAATCCATCAAGAATCCATACATTTATTTTGTTGATTCATTGGTTGATGGAGACCTAAGATAATATTTGATCTTCCATAAGTGACATTTGAAAGTGACATTCTATAAGTGACTTTTTAACGAATGTGAGAATGCCACTAGCTGTTTTCCATATGCAGATCTCATTTCCTGGGGATATATCCATAGTAATGGAGTTTCTGTGTCTTAAAATTGTCATAAATCATGTTTTAGATATGGTATCACCTAGGCTTCCAAGAAATAGAATAATCCATATACAGTGCCTGGGTCTATGAATGGCACCTAGGAAGTGCTTAGGATGTGTTGACTCAAACATAACAGAACAAGTAAGAGTCACACGAAGATTAACTTCTTTAATCAGACATACCAGTGTATTGAAAAAGTGACAGTGTAGGGTGTTTTTCTATTAACCTATATGACAATCCATGTCCCACTTAATCTTTAAATATTTAAAGCTGTAATTATTTGTCCTACAAAACAAGAAGAAAATAGAGCAATGCCGGTTCCTCCCACAGCTGTACTACAGTCATTATTTTCTTCACAACACAAAACATTTGCTGTTGAAAAGTTACAACAAAGTGCACGGTGAAGGCAGAAAGTAATATCAAGGAACCAAATTATTTCCTTTTCAGAGGGAAGTAGCTCTGGTGAACTACAGCACCCCAACACCCCAGGATAACCAATTAACCTGCTCAATCAAAAGTTTCCATTGTTAAGGGATACGGAGTATATTCCACAGTTAAAAGTATTTTTGTCTCCTTTTCTTCAATTTCGCCTTTCTTTTTATGTTGCTTTGGTTTTTCAATTTCTCTCTGTTTCCTCCCCCAAAAGAGTAAAAATAAATATGAAAAAAAATGAAGAAAGAAGCCCAGTACAACATTTGAGGTTAAGAAGTAATCTGTACAAAGGAATTAAAGGATTCAGAGAGGCTCATGTATCATTCCATCAAAGTGTTGAATGTTCTGTTTGAAATCAACCTTTGCATTCAAGCTGCTCTGGGCTTTAGTCAGTGGGCACTGGGAAATGGGTGAAGACAGAAGAAGGGGAGATATGTGATCAATCCCTTTGTTGGTGTTTGCTGAGTGGCTCTCTGTGCTTGTGGCTGAGAAGACGTTCCTGGTGGCCTCTGAGTGGCCGGTCAGATCTACGTGGTTGTTATTTTGCTTACTTGGGACTACTTCATACACTTCATTAAGGTCCATAAAAATATTTTACACCTTTTACTTACAAAATGTATTTTGCCTAACTGCTTACATAAAGATGATAAATGTAAAACAGCATGCATACAACACTGGAGTGAATGAATGAAAGGCTGGATTTTATCCTGCATTTTTCCTGGAGTTAGCTCATGACAGAAATGAGCAAAGGAAACATGGTATTTCATTTTATGTGTCAACATAAAATCCTAGTCACATTTGTGGTTGGAGGTTTACTGTTCAGGAATATGTGTTCTTGGGTGAGCCAAGGGATGCACAGTGGAGGACTGACTCCATCATTGTTCGAGTCTTAAAGACCCATTGTTCAAAGTTACATTTCCCTTATTTAGTCCTTCATAAATGTAACTGCATGACATTAAGTCTCAAACTCTTATGATAGCATGCTGCAGGAAGAAAAGATACTGCAGTCTAGACATATTTATTTCTGTGGATTTATCAAGATGCGTGATTTCCAGGATGAGAAGTAGTGAACACATTGAATATTGTCTAGTTTTCAAAGGTCAGGTATCTTAGAAGTGATTTGCCAAAGTAGTGAACGTTGTGGCTGATTTCCCTCATGAATGTCAACCTCTGCTGTGGAGAGGAGCACACTTGTGGAAGTTTCCGGATGAACAGTAGGTGAGGGTTTTCACTTTTGAAATGCAGGAAGCACACATAAGGGGAACTAGCTGACTGTAAGTCTAGTTACATCCTCAGTGACATAGACAACAGGTACAAGTGCTTATTTGGCCTGGCACACTCATTTCTTTCCTTATTTTCTATTTCATTGGAGGTAAAAAGTTTATTATAGACATACATACAAACACACACACGTACATACGCACACACACACACACACACACACACACACATATATATATATATATATACATATATATATATATATATACATTGATACATACCACAGTATGGTGGGGGCTCTGAAACATAATAAGTCTCTGGAGAATGAGCTTTATGGGTCCTTATCTTTAGGAAATCTAGATTACCTGGTGAATTCTGAGATTTCATATATATATATAATAATTATTCATAACACATGTTCTTATCACAATTCCAAACATGTACACTACATATCCTGGTCCTCCATCCCTAGGCCCTTTCCCACCCCTACCAGCCCCTCCCTTATTCATAAGTCTCTTCTCTTATTTACTAGTTTGGGTTTTATTTAGTGTCCCACAGAGTTTAATTAAGGCTGCCTGTGTGAGCCTGAGTTTCTCAGTACCTATGAGTGCCTGGTGGACTCACTGGTGGGTACTTGTGCTGCTCCAAGGAAGTCACTGGTCAGTGGTAAACCCATGGGGAAGCGGAGGGCAGAGAGAGAGCTGCAAGCAGAGTAAACTGAGTTGCCTGGCTAGAAAGTGAGCCAATAAAACAAGAGCTGAAACAGAGGGACTGGAGGGCATCCTAGTGCATGAGGGAGCTGAAGGCGAGACTGAGGCTTAATCTCTCGAGTATTATCTTCTTAATGTACTTTTCTCTGATGAATGCTAGGTGGCTTAATGGGTTGTGATGTCTTTGGAACAGGATCAGCTTCTCAGGTAGCAGCCTCCAGTGGCAAGGCCTGTGTCCTGCTGAAATGCCAGATGTTAGCCTGTTGTTTTTGGTATGAATTCCATGAAATTGCAGGGATTGCTAGGGAAATGGAAATTTGATTAGTCCTTCCCCCCACCCCTGCCTGGGGAGAATGCCATTTTAGCAGGAAGGACAGAAATACTATACTCCATCATATTTTGCCATTTTCCTTCACCTACTGCTATGCATGTATAAAATAATAATAAAATTTCTTATTTCTATCAGAAGTTATTTTAACTGTGATTTTGCATAGATGACCCATTTGTAGTTGGATGAATAAGAGTGGCTGGAGCTGTCTGTTCTTGGTTATCTTATGGTCTGATTGTTCATTATCCCCTGATTTGGGGATTTACTTTTGAGTAGATCAGCTCTGTACATCTGATTGTGAGAAGACTGCTCTGTTTTTACGTGGCAAGTACTGCTCAGTATTGCAAGAAAATTAAACTCTTCCAATTATTCAACAACTTGTATAAATTTTGAAGATAATTTTTTTAAGAATAATGTTGACATAAAAGTATTTTAACTTCACTATTACATGTGAACTATTCAAATATTTTCTCACCTCTAAGTAGAAATAATAATAGAGCCTAAATTAATCTTCCAAGGACTTTAAACAAGTAACAAAATGTTTTATCCTCTTGCAGCATCTACTTAAAAAATGTATAACAGTAAACTTTCTTTTCCACAGATGCAAATTTTAAAGAAGTCTCTTCCTAGATTTTGTGTCAAGGAATGCCTCTCTCATGGACTTGGCAGTCATCTCTTTGAAATGAAGAAAGATGACATCCCATTTTCCAGGTTATAAAGGGGATAGGAGTCTAACTTCTAGTCACAAAAACAGATGCTTAATCACATTGGCCATCTCTTCTCATCCTGGCACTTAACAGATCTCCTACCATTGATGGTGGCAGAACTGTATCCAGCCTTTTTGCCTTATTGTGATAATACTCAACCCTAATGTGTTAGTCTTGGAGAAAATCTCCCTTACTTGTTACTTTGTTGCAGTCATTCTTTGACATAGGGCAGGCTTGGAATCATGCCAAAAGGAGGGCACAGAGGACTTCAGCCAGCAGCAGGTTCAATATAAATAGTGAAGTGGGCCACACACAGTGCCGTGTTTTCAGACTTAACTTGCACATTTAGATGATGAACATATTCTTTCTTTGAATTTGAAGACTGGACCGTTAGGAGAAGTTTCACTGGGCTGAATCTAGGCTGAATGATCTTTTAAGAAACTTAGAAAATGAGAATTATTGGAGTAGAATGATTAGGTCTACACACTTACAGCAGATATGAGAGTTTGGATGATGGGGATAATTATACCACTGTACATTCAAGGTGCAGGCGTACTTATTTCTAGCGGTAAAATGGAAAATCAAGTTAAGCAAGCACCAAATCCTTTTGTTAGGATATTGAGCTTTCTTTGGACTTCTTTCCTACCTTCCAAGCAGCAAAGATAATTTGATAAGTTATTTCAATGATTCTTGTGCACTACCTTAGCTTACAAAACAAAGCAGTCCAAAAGTGCAAATATAGCATTCTGCTTTAATGCAAAGACGGGAAATAACACAAGCAATTATCTGACAAATGGCAGCTGTTTAAACTGCAGGATACTAAACTAGTATCTTAGCAGGGGTGTGATTATCTATAGGCCATTAAAAGTTTGTTTCTTTATTATTTCATTTTTATTGTCTTAGGTTTGAGAAAGGGAAAGATAAACTCTCCAGTTGAAGAGTTTATTGCTTTTACTACAGGGGAGTCGCTCTGATTCTAAAAGGCATTTTGTTACTTGATTAAAGTTCTCAAAAGATTTGTTTGAATTTTTTTCTTATTTGTATTTAGAGACCAAATATTTGAACAAGTAACAAATAATAGCAAAAAAAAAAACATTTCTGGCAACATTATTCTTATTAAAATGAACTTCACAATTTATACAAGTTAATGAGTCATGGGAAATTTTAATATTTATTTAATATATTTAGTACCTAAGAACAGAACATCTGTCATGCATGTTATGTTGCTTTTCTTATTGCTATGACAGAGTATACGACAGAAACAACTCAATGAAAGAAGACCTTACTGTGGTTCATGTTTGGAGAGTGTGTCATTGACAGGGAGGCACGAGGACAAGAAATGGGCAAGGGAAGTGTGAGGTGGATCTTTTTTTTTTTTTTTTGGTTTTTCGAGACAGGGTTTCTCTGTGTAGCTTTGTGCCTTTCCTGGAGCTCACTTGGTAGCCCAGGCTGGCCTCGAACTCACAGAGATCCGCCTGCCTCTGCCTCCCGAGTGCTGGGATTAAAGGCGTGCGCCACCAACGCCCGGCGAGGTGGATCTTTATGGTGTGTCAACAGTCAGGATGCAGGTAGGGTGGACGGGAACCAAGGGATGAACTGTAAACATTAGACCCTCTCTGAAGTGACCCATTTCCTCTGGTTTATGGCCCACCTCTGCAACACTCGACAGCGTCTCACCCAACACTACTGGCAGCAAGTTTTCAAACACACGAGTTTGTAGGGCACACTTCACCCCCAACACAACCCATAAGATCCCGTGCCTTCATCTGAAGTGGTTAGGCAGATGGGGCTAATTGATATGGAACCAAATAGTGGATGAAGTTACCTTTATTGCTTCTATTTACTCCTTTATTCCATTTCAAGTACCACCTCTCTGTTTCTTTCCAGGTATTCAGTATCTTGCTAATTGTAATCCAGTCTCCCCTGGAGAGAAAATGGCAATTATTTTCAGATTCATGAATATCAATTGATGCAATTGCCTCATTATTTTTTGATATAACACCTACACTAATAGATCAGAAAAAAAAAACAGGTACACTTAGCGTCTAGACTTCATCAAGGCACTACTGCAGATTACCTCTTGTGTGTCTGTGGGTTATACATATAAATATAAACCTGATTGCAATGCCTTTAGGTTGACTGATTATCAGACGTCTGTGTCCACAGAATCTCTATAAATGAACTATTGTCAACAGAAGAAAGAAATCTTTCATCCACACAAGGAGAGCTATGCCCTTGTTCATTTAATATTCCTTAAGTTAATAAATAGTTATACATTCACTAATTTTTAAGAACATGCTTTTTGGTTTAGAAGGAGAGTGGGCCTACTGTGCACAGTAACAGCAGGATCCATCAAAAAACGTTGTCTGTCTGGGAAGTTCTCCCTGATCAGACTACTTTTATCCAGGATGAAAGTAGGCACTTACATTTGTGGTCTCAAAGCTATGAGGGTGGAAGCAGGCATGCCGGAGAGCCTGCCAGGAGGGCCTGAGAGTTGAGTTGAAAATGCATTTCAGATAAATTGCCTGTCTGATGTTGTTGTAGAGGCTAGGACAACTTTAGATAAATTAAGGGAACCGTGGCTTAGAGAATGTGAGTGCCATTGTCTCTTCTGGGTGCCAGATAATACTTGGCTGATTCCTTTTAATCCTAAGTGTTGCAGTTTAACAGGAATGTGGATAAACTCAGGAGACATAAATGGAGAGACCAAGAAGATGCCATCCCAGAGAAGACCATTAGGAAGGACTAAATTTGATAGTGTGTGTGTGTGTGTGTGTGTGTGTGTGTGTGTGTGTGTGTGTGTGTGACATAACAATGCTTAGAGGAGTGATGTGGAGTAGTTTTATTGGAAGATCTGTGTTTCCAAGAAGGGCTACCTGCAGTTAATTTCCACCCAAGAAGCAGAATTAGAATCAGCTTATTCATGCATGTTCCCATGTTGGCGTTATCTGCACATATCTACACTGTCTACATTTCCAAGTACAATTGAGAGATCACTTGATACTATTCCCTGTGATCACCCTTTTTTTGTGCTGTGTCCCTCTGCACCATTTACAGGAAGTCAATGGCAACAGCTTGTTTCAAAGAATTGTTATTCTATTAATAGGGGTGTTGACAGCATGTTTTATATTAAACTAGCTTAATTCTCAGGGGGTTTTCATTCATAGTTATAGGGTTACAATTTCGGTTTGCCTTTCTTTAATGTCTCTCTTTAACCTCGGTGACTGTTGTTGTTATTGTTAGTGTATGTCTAGTAAGGATAATTCCAACTATATGAAGAAATTTCTGATAAGTCAAGGAATTTATCAAGCTCCTGAAAGATCCACATGATGATGCTTTGCTGTTTTCATCTTGACACATTTTTATCAGTACATTTTTTTTTTCATGATTTTGTGTGGAATTGGGACTTTTCAAATAGATAACAGCATTGAGATACAGAGAAAACCCATATGTCTGTTTAGTTTTTTATCATGAAAAAAATAATCCTTCAGTGAAATAATGATGATGTGAGTGGTGCCTCACATATGTGGAGTCACACACACATAAGTGTTACTTCTACTGTGACTGGCTTATTGCACAAAGCATAACATCCTCCGGATTCATACTGTATACTTACAGGAGGCATTGAAAACGTGAACTCACAGAAATAGAGACTAGAGGGAAGGAGGGAGGTGAGATTTTGCTCAGTGGATGTGATGCCTGTTCTTAACCTTCAGGATTATTGAATTAAAAAATGGTAGATTAGTGTAGCAGACTTTTTCTTTTGGACCACCAACCAGCTCCCAAATCATGAGACAGAGACTTATTATTAGTTATGAATGCTTGGCTTTATCTTATGTTTGTCCCACTAGCTCTTATAACTTAATCTGTTTCTCTTTAGCTATGTTTACTTTGGCATTTTTTTTTAACCTTTCTTTCCTTACATCTTATTTCCACTGCTTCTCATGTCTGGCTAGCTGGTGGCTGACTGGCTTCTGGCCCTGGGTAACTTCCCTTCTTTCTCCCTCCTTCTCTCTTCCTCCTTCTCTCTCAAGCCTAGATTCATCCTCCTACTTCGTCTCTCTGCCCGCCAGCCCCACCTATTCCTCTCCTGCCTAGCTATTGGCTACTCAGCTTTTTATTTAGACCAATCATGTGCCTTAAGCAGGCAAGGTGAAACAAATGCCACACATTTTTACATAATAAAACAAATGCAGCATAAACAAATGTAACACATCTTTACATTATTAACAAAGGCAGCAGGAACAAACCTAACACATGTTTGCCTAGTTAAAATATTATTCCACAACAAATTAGCAACACACTTTTTGGTGTGTCCGGGAGATCTTCAGAGCTGGCTAAACAAGTGGGCAAAGCTTGCCTTGAGTGTGGCAGCCATGCAATAGGCCGGGGCCTGGGCAGACTAAACAAGGAAGAAGCATTCTTTCTCTCTGCTTCTTTTTTTTTTTGGTTTTTTTTTTTTTTTGGTTTTTTTTTTTTTTTTTTTTTTTTTGGTTTTTCGAGACAGGGTTTCTCTTGTGTAGCTTTGCGCCTCTCCTGGAACTCACTTGGTAGACCAGGCTGGCCTCGAACTCACAGAGATCCACCTGCCTCTGCCTCCCGAGTGCTGGGATTAAAGGCGTGCGCCACCACCGCCCGGCTTCTCTCTGCTTCTTAGTGGTCATGAGGATACAAATGTGCTTACCACATAGTTGTCTGTTGTTTTTTTCCTCCTATCTTTTAAATTCTTCTTCTTTTAGATGGGGTATCATGTATTTCTGGCTGGTTTGGAGTTTGCTATGTACAGTCAAGAATTCTGATCTTCCTATATTCTCATGCGCTTTAGTTCTTAGGCTACAGTCATTCACCACCATGCCCTGTTTGTACAGGACTGGGAATAGAACCCAGGGCTTCATGCACACCAGATAAGAATGTTCTTGACCAAGCTACATGCTTTCTCCCTGACACATGGTCTTTAAGACTTGGGGTTCTGCATTACCACAGGCCTCAGCAATGGAGCTAGCTGATCACAGACTACAATCTGTGAAAGCCTGAGACTTTATAATCATTTAAGTTGTTTTCTATTTGTTAGAGAGTGACGAATAGCTGATTTACACAGGGGGTGTGAAGTGTCAGTTCTGCGAGATGAAACAGGGGTGATAATCTGCTATACAGCACAGTGCCCCCAGTTAACAACACAGTACGATGCACACATTTTAAATGATTTTACCACAAAATCACTACCAGAACAAAATTAAAAGCCCAATGACATATAAAAGGACATAAGGAAAGTTCTGGAAGCAATGAATGCATTTAACGGCTTGGTTGTGGTCATGGTGTCATATGTGGACAGATTGTCCAAACTATCCAAGTTGCATATATTAAACATGCACTGCTCTCATATATGCCATTAATGCCCCAGTAAAGCTGTTAAAATGAGTCAAAAACAATATCAATAAAAATTAAACAATAAAATGTAAGATTTAAAAAATTGTGAACATGGTTTGAAAATTAGTAGGAAAGCATCTAATTCTGCCTCTCATTTCTTCCATGTGTATTTTGTGATGCCACCACCTAGACTTGAGTGTATAAAATTTATTTTGAATTTATTCTGAAGCTGTCTTTGTTTTTTAGATCCCAAAGACAGCAGCTGCCTCACATTTAAAACCAAGACCCGTTAGCTCAATTTTCTTAGCTGTTAGCTCACAGAAGCACAGTTTTGGCAGGTTCTAGCATTCCCCATTAGAAAGTCCCCCATCACTGGGCATTTTAGCATTTTCCTGCATTCACATACTCAGGAGGCTCAGGAATCAGGGCTGGGAATTGGCTAGCTTATGTTCTACAGTAAGACATCTCAATGGAACACATAAAGTTTCTGCTGTGCTTCTGAGAAGGGAGAAGACCAGTTGCAGAGATTGTTCTGTGAGAATTCTCTTATGGCTTTTATCATCGCAACCCTACTTACCTGCTGCTTTGTGCCAACATTCTTGTACTCTAGTGTGTTATTGCTAACTTGAAAATAAAGATATGGCTTTCTCATTAAACTGCTCTGCTGGGTCTCTCTGCTATGGTCCTAAACCGTTTCCAGATCATTTACAAACATGCATCCAATTCCTTTTAGTTACAGCCCAAGCATATTATTACATACATCTGAAAGCATATTTAAGCATAGCATCACTTGTAGTTGAAAAACAGAGATATAAAATGATTTTGGATAAGGGACTCGCCGTTTTGCGGTTCTGTAGATTCACTACTTCACTGGTTTGCTGATGATGTACTTTAAAAGTACAGTTTATTAAAAACTGCCTGGTGTTTTCATTTGTGAAGGGGGCAGTGAGCACTAATTTCTCAGGGAGTTCCACATCTGTGAAGTTTATAATCCAGTTAGGAAGGCAGGCGATCATTTCCAAGATGCTGAAATAGTCACCAGAGAGAATCACTTTCTGTTCTGCAAATGTACCTCATTTAGATCAACTCACTGAAATCTGGACTCTCCATTTTCCAGGGAACATCTAGTTCATGGCCAGAGCATATTGAATGTTCACAACCAGTGGATCATCCATGACCAAGTCTCCATGCTTCTTTCTGCTCTAGGGTCCTTTGCCTTCTAGAGGTGAGGTGTTTATCCCAAAACCTATTTGTGGCATCTGTATATATTTTATGTAATCGAATATTGTCAGGGAACATAATAGAAATAATGACAGTGAATGGTTAGAACACTGCTTTTTTTTAAAAAAACATTTTCAATATGTTTATAGAAATAGATCTGTATAATTATCATTAAGCATCATAAGGGCACACAGTGCCTAAAAAGAAACATTTTATCTTCCCAATTTGAAGTTAGGATGGTATTACAATATTCAGCTCAAGTTAGACTGAATTCTGAGAAGAGAATGAGATAATAGTGACATTGAAGCCATCATACCCAGCTTGTCTGTGTGTTCAGGATCTGTCGATTAATACCTACCCATATACCAAGCAGACAGTGGTGCCCACACAACACGTGAGTGTCAGAGATCTGAAATTGCTGATGTATGACTCTGAGACCCTCAAAAGGGAGAAGGGGGACAATGTTGGAGCATGTGAAAGGGACAAACCTACAGATCCAAAACAGCAGGATCTCCATGACACAGGACAACAACAGGATATCCAAGAGAAGCCCCAGTGAGAGCCCAGTATTGATGATGTAGCAGAAGCCAGAGGCCTTAAGCCAGACTAATGACTCATAGTAATGAACACTTGAAAGTAAAGATAAAGGAGACACTGTGTGACTCAATGGGCTTCTTCCATGACAATATTCTTACTTTATTTGGGGGGGGTCTTTAAAATTTGTTTTTGCTTTGGGGTGGGAGTTTGCAAGGACAGATGGTGGATTGGGATGCATGATGTGAAAACCACAGAGAATTGATGAAAGTTAAAAAAAAAATTAAGTATCCTACATTCAGGGAATAGACTGTGCCATAGAACACTGCTGTTATGGAGACCAAGTTGAAGAGTTCAAGAAGGAACGAGGACAAGGAAGAAATCCTGTTGAACTGGACGACATGTGGGCAAAGAGCACAGAGGGTAGGGATGGCCTTAGATTTCCATTAGGCTTTCTATTTATCTACAGCTGTGGGAGTCAATGTTTTCACTGTATTCGTATATGCACAGAGTATCACTGGTTATCGAAAGAAAGGCATTTTCAGACTTCAATAGACATACACAAATAAAAAGCCTTTGTTTTTTATAGATGTACTGGAAAAAGCACATTGTTTAGACAAAATAGAGAAATTAAAAATGTATTTTTTGGTGGCTGAAGAATCAACTCGGGATTTAAGAGCATTTACTATTTTCTTAGAGGTCCCAGGTTCAGTTCTCAGCACCCATCTTGAGTGGCTCAAAACTCTGTGTGTGTGTATATGCGTGTGTGTGTATATATATATATATAATATATATGTAATATATATTATATATAATATGATAATATATACCTGTCTGTATATGCATATTATATTAAACACGATAATATATGTGCATATATGATATTATGTACACATATATGTTATTAATATGTACATATATCATATATGTATATACACACAAGGAGTTTTGTCTAATTTTATTTAACATAACAATATATAATATATATAAAAGTCTCTATATGCCATTTTATATTTATTACATTATTTTGTATAGTATTATATATAGTTTCAGTTTCTCTCTCTCTCTCTATATATATATATGTAATTTATTCTTGAAAATGAAAGGAATTTGGATATTTGCAACAATGAGAATGAATGTGGAGGATATTATTCTAACCAAAACAAGCCATGCACATAAAGGCAAGCATTGCAGGCTCTCACTTTCATGTGAAGAATCTGCAGAAGTCAAATGCATGGTTGCAGAGAGCAGAAGGATGGTTCTCAGACACCAGGGCTGGGCTAGGCACTGGAGAGATGTTCAAAGAGCACCCTTCAGTGAGGTAGAAGACTAACATTTGCAGACACAATGCAGGGTGTGATGACTGCAGTTAGTAATAGTGTGCTGCTTATTTTAAACTTGCTACATCAGTAGATTGAATTTTTCTATAGTAATTCAATAAATATGTGAAGTGATACATATGTTAGGTTGATTTAATTTTCCTGTCTTGTGAACACATAACAAAATATTTTTCCTCATAAATTTATATAATAATTGTCAATTAGAACTAGCAATTTTAAGAGGGAATTGTGCTTGCAATAAGTTTCTGGTAAGACTTGGCAGTTCTTGTAACAATGGTCTTGTGTGAAATACGGGGACTTCAATAGCTTATAAAACAAGTATCTTGAGTCCTTCCAAATTTAAAGTGGTGTCCCTTTGGTGGTAGGCAGTTGAGGCAGTTCACCCTAAATGTAGACTTGTTCCAAAATTTTTAACTTCCCAGTTATTCTCTCTCTCTCTCTCTCTCTCTCTCTCTCTCTCTCTCTCTCTCTCTCTTTCAATCCCTTTCCTCTTTCTCACTTCTTGGTCCCCCATACAGTGGCTATACCTCCTTTGCTATACGATCCCCCAATCATATGCTGTGCCACAGGTCCCAGTGCCTATGAACTGAATTCCCTGAAATTTAAAATGAAAAGTTTTGTTCTTTTAAGTAGATTCCTTTCAAGTATTCTTGTCACAGTGACAGGAAGCCAACTTACTGTTAAAATTCATTAGCCTAGGTAAACTGATTAAACGGAAATTCTAGTAAATCAGGGGCCAATTGTGAGACTATCATTTCTTCAGGAAAGGGCTAGCTGAAAGTGGTCCATGAAGAGAAGGCTATTGTCCATTGCTTTAGTCTGGCAAAAATACCACATACTGGGCTTGAAGGAGAGCAGCAACTCTCAGTAGCTGCTCAAGATTGCTGAAGGAAGTGAAGGTTCATGTTTTGGTAACCATGTTAAAAGGCTGTGCTTCAAGCAGCATATAGAGCTGAGCACACCCATTTAACTCAGAAAACCATCCGAACAGCAAATGTTCTCGTTCGTCTTTTGGAACTCCAAATGAACTTATTACTTCAAGGTGTTTGTTTCCTTGACATTTTAAAATACGGAACCTGTTTACTTTCTACAAACATGGGTTTGTATAATATGGAATTATATCATTTAGTTGGCCATGAATGCTGTAGTATGGCTATTTCCTCTGACTTGAAACATTCCCTCCCAGAGGGAATGGGATGGCTCAAGAAATTCACAAGAAACTTACAAAGTGCAACAGGAAGCTACAGTCCGCTGGAGGCTGTCTTTGAGGTGATGGAACAGGAAACAACAGGAGCTCTGCTTTCATGAACTCTGACCTCTGCTAGGGTGGAGCTTTTTTTGGTGATGTGATAGCTTCTGGAGTTACTCCTGCTCCTTCAGTGACCCAAGTAAACTCACAGACTCACCAGGATAAACATTGGTACAATCATTTATTTGTGGCTGTTGCTGCCCTGTGTTGCTAAATGGATATTTGGTCAGTGTTTCTCAAGGAAAACTCAGGCAACAAATACTTTATCACCAAAACCAATTAGGAGATAAAGACTGACAGAAATTTCTTCCATTAGCTGCTTCCACGTATTGCAGGTTCAGATGTTTTAGTTACTACCACACATTTGGTCTGTTCAGAGCTGGGCCCTCATGCTGCCTTGAAGGATGGGTATTAATAATAATAATAATAATAATAATAATAATAATAATAATAAAGCCTGACTTCAGAGCACATGTTCTGTTTTCATTTAGCCATTTTTATAAGATGCACAGATATTTTACCTGGGATCTGAAGCCTATTCCTCAATAGCTTTTATGTTTTGGAAGATTCCAGAACCACAGGGGCCAATTGCACGCTGGCCACCTTTCCTTCATTCTTGGGTTACTCTTACAAACTTGTCGCATCTGTCAGGTCTCTCTTTTTTGCCTTTGTCCATTTGGGGTTAGTAGATTCATAGTCCTGATGTCATCTGGGTTCCACTGCCCTAAGGGAATTCTATCATTCCTGTCTGTCACTCGAGTATAGAGCAACCTTTGCGAGCGCTCAATACCAGGAAGATCTTCCCTCCCCGTGCAAGACCATTCTACTGAGTGTATTCCCAGTTTCTTGGACACTTTAGCCCAACTCAATACAAAGACATGTTCCATGCTGTCAACTTTGGCATTTTTACTTGTCAAGTTTTCTGTGTGGAGGTTGTAATGTTGACATTTTCTCATAATAAACACTGGCCTCTGCCTGCACAATATAGAGAAAACATTCAGGTTGCCTAGATCAATGATATAACTGAATTTTATATTAAATATTTCCTTGATTATTTTTTGATCACTGTTTTGTCTGGTGTAATGTCCTTTTTTTATTACCCTTCTCAGTTGAAATAACAAAAGATGAAAATTAAAAGGAAAAGGAATATTAAAAAGGAAATGATATTGCACTGAAAGAAATAGTGAAATATAATCAAAACATTTTAATTAAAAGTGATTTAATAAATCTAATTTTAGTTATTTGACTTATATTGGATAGAGCCACCGTGTGGTCAATATCTTTTGAGGCCAAATAATAGGTAAAGCGTGATTAAAAAAATCCCATGGTTATTTAATAATTCACCTCTAGCTATCTGAATAGCTAGCCTAGAGCTCAAGCTGTTCTCTGTGGTTTCTCACCTCCTAGAAAATAAAACAAAGGTTCCTAGCACCTATTCTTTCTGTGGTGTTCTTTGGCTTAGCACAGAAAAATGAGTTGCCTTTTCTTTTTTAAATCATAGTGTGAAAAGCCAAAACCATAAACTGAAAGTTTGTGCTGCTCAAACTTTCCTTAGCAGTAGAATTCCATTTCTCTGCAGCTTCTCTGTGCTTTCTGCATTTACGGCTTGGGGGATTTGAAGGGTCCAGAAAATAATAGACTCATGTTTTCTATCATCGTCTTTCTCCATTTTTTCTTTCTGCTGAGAAGTTTCCCCACCTCCACGGGTCTACTGTTGTCCCTCCGGTCAGGAGCTGACTGTAGCACTGGCTTTTTGAATTCTCCTTGTGAAGATATAATCATTTAATGACTCCTCAAAAATGAGTTAAGACATTTAAAAATTTGTTGTCATTTTTGCTCCGCTTTTCTCTGTGTTTTGTTTCATTTTAGGGGCCAATTGTTTTCTTTCATTGATTTCCTTGTGGTCAAGAAGGCTTTAAGTCCTGAGCTTGGCAAAGGAGGATAATGGTTGGGAGGCAAATGCCAGCAAAATACAATGATGAATGTAAAAGACACTGTAATCATTAACCAGTCATTTTGCATGCCAACTAAAAAAAATACTATGTTTGAAAACGTTGTCTCCAGTGTGGTTAAGCGTCAGGTGGGTTGGCCTCTGATCACAGTTTTCTTACAGTTCCTACTGTAGAAAACTGGTAATTACACATTAATTCTACACTGCTTTGAGATACACTTCTTTTAGATGATTACTGACCATTCTTAAGACTCAGGAGTGTCTTTATCAAAGATCTGGGCTATTCTTTGAAAACGTAATTATCAAGAAATATAGAAGGCTGGCAAGATGGCTCAGCTGGTAATGGCAGTTGCTGCCAAGTTTGATGGCCAAAGTTTGATCCCCAGGAACCAAACTGTGGAAGGAGAGAACTGATTCCTGTAGCTGTCTTCTGATCTCCACAGGTGACTAGTAGCATGTGCACATGCACATGTATATAATAAATAAATGGAGTAAGCAAAAATTTAAAGAAAGATAGCCCCTCATCTCTTAGTATGGTGAGTGGGAGTATAACTCCTAATGGACATCTTGTTCCAACTTAAAAAGCACATTTTATCCTCAAGATAGGTCTATTAAGATCATACAGCTTGTAGCTGCTTCTCCAAGAAATCAGGCCACCCTGCCTGGTGGCCTCTCTCTTTCTAGATAAAACGTTGATTAAAAAAATATGTATGCTACGCTATGGCCTTGAAGCGTCTCTCACTCTTTGTGATTTGGAGCAAGAGCAAGACAATTTTAATATGTAGGTTCCCTTTTATCTGGTGCCTCTCTGTTTTGTAACTTCTTAGGTGAAGGGTAGACCTCCCTGTGTCATGTGGTGTGGAGTGTCCCTCCTGCTCCAAGACTGTCAGAATGGGAAGTTCTGCTTTCCTGCAGTCCTGAAGGCTCACTCTCTTCAGGATACCATCATACTCTCTTTCTTCAAGACTTCATCATGCTGCCTGTAGCGTAACTCAGTCACGAATGCTCTCACTGTTCTGGAGTTTGAAAGGTCTGTCTCCCCTTCAAGAGTTTCAGCATGCTGTATTTGATGGCTGCCCCTTCTAATTGAAGCTCCTTCTGGGACCTGAAGGCTTAGTCTCCAACTTCAGGCCATGATACTGTAACTCCTAACAAGTTCTCATGGGTAATTTGTCTCAGCTCTCCTTTTCTCTCGTCACATCCTCTGGTTCTTTCTAACAAGCGCAGACAGTTTGCATTTGTTTTGGGTAAGGATTATTGGCAAACACAGATGGGGAAGAATGTGGTTAGCCTCTGTCTTGTGGCAATGTTCTGTAAGTTTTTCCTGACCATTATCTAACATGATGTGCTACATTTTTGTGTTAACACCTGTTTCTGACCTGTCAACTATCTTTTGAAAATAGCTTTAATTGTTGTGTAACTGTGTCCATCTCTCTTCCAGGGGTTTTAGTAACTTTTCAGCTTGTGCTACCACCACCACAGTCCAGACTTAGAACAGTTCTCAAATCCTAGATATCATCCCCATTTGCAGTCAATCTATTCTACTTTTACCTTTAACCTTCTTGTTTTCCTGCATAGTTGGCAATTCTTAGCTGTCTCTTCATCTTTAAACCATGAAAGAGTTGATAGGATATGTACTGATGAACTCCTTTTGTTTATGCTTTCTTGAAGGACGTCTCCCCTGAATTGGAGTCCCATGGGCAAATCTCTCTGAGAGACTGGGCTTTGTTCTCAGTGGCAAGCTTGGTTTTAGGTTGAGCAGATTAAGGTAGCCACGGAATTGCCAGAGTCTAAAGGTTTTCACTTATGATCAGTAACACCTAGATTTTTCCTAGGAAAGTATTTGCATTTCAAAACCAACTTTAGTTTACTTGAGCTGGAGAAAAAGGTGTGTGCGTATGTTTGTGTGCGTGTGCATGTGCGTGTGTGTGTGTGTGTGTGTGTGTTTGTATGTGTGAAAGAGAGAGAGAATGAGGAAGAGGAAGGTTAGAAAGAGTAGGGAGAGGAGGAGGAGGAAAAGGAAGTGCAATTGTTCTGAAGATATAATTTCAATGATTTTGCCTATGCTCCAGCTCACAGCAAACCTATTGTTCTACCTGGAAAAGTCAGTTCCACCACCACAGAGTACCATCTCACAGGTATTTTAACAAATTAAAATGATTTATTGGTTTATTGTTTCTTCATGTTTGTGCACCGGGTGCATGCAGTGCTCAGTGCCCAAGGTTGCCAGTAGGGGGCGACAGATCTCCTGGGACGAGTTAACAGATGGTTGGGAGCCATCTTTTGGGTCTCCACAGTGGAACCCGTGTCCTCTGGAAGATCAGCTACTGCTGTTAGCCCTGTTTCGTCTCTCTCCAGCCCCTTCTCACATGTATTTTGATGTGATACCTTTGGTAGTTTTTTGGTATCTTTATTAATTTTAAATGAATACTAAAAATTATTTATTTTTTGTTATATATAACGTCACCTTGAATTATGTGGCTAAATTGGACTAATGAACATTTCTATTGTTTCATAGACTTACCGTTGCCTTGGAGAAGAGAATCCTTAAGATTTCTACTTGTAGGTCAGTGAAATAACTCAGAGGGTAAAACTGCTTTCTGCCAGGCCTCACAAGCTGAATTTGATTCCCAGAACCCACATGGTAGAAAGAATCAACTCGCTGCCTCATTTTTCTTTGATGTACATACATTTGCCATGGTACACATGCACCCTCCCTCTTCACAACACACTTCTGTAAAGTAAATAAAATGTAATTTTTTTTTTCTCAGAACTTCAACTTGCTTGTCCTTTGGGAAAGGACAATTAGAAATAGTCAAGATGACTGAGCTGGGCGAGGATTTGACATATTGACAAAGTTCTTATGTAGAAACTCCAAGGCTCTGGATATGATCCATAGCATTGCAAAGAAAATCGAAAAACGTCTGTTTACTTAAACCAATCAATACTCTTTCTCTTACTATACCTCTTAGAAACGTTTTGCCCCTTGTATTCATTGCTGTGGGTTATTTTATTTTTTCTTTACTGTAATTTTGCCATTTTCTACAGAAGGCAATTACATGTACTCTCTGCCGTCCTGCTCTGCTTTCTACTAAGAAATGAGAGCCAGATGGCAATTACTTTAATAGAGATGTCTCTGCTCAGTAATAGAGTGGATAGGCAGTTTTCTAGAGGTTGGATAAAATGCCATGATATGTTCTGAAAAGGGGTCCAGATAAAATATTTAGAATCCAAGTCCCATAGAAGATAATAGCTCAGGAAGATAAATGTAGCAATGGCGTTGCTTTTTCTGTAACGACATTTATCTAGAAGAGAATGGGACCCAAACACCAGAATCTTCCTAGAAGACAAAGAGTAAAGTTTCTACACATTGGAGAGTCTGCTAGCAGAGTATCAGAAAGTGTATGTCCCTATTCTGATGGGAATAGAAATAAAATATCTCCTGGCCTATGCTTTTATCCCCAGAGGGAGATAGGAATTAGCTTTGATAGGAGATATTTTGAATTGTCTGGAAAAACTAAAATTATAACTTGTTTCGTTGATTCTATGATATACTTCCTGTTTTCACTTTTTAACATTTTCAAATACCAATATGAATACAGCCCATGATGTCACACATTGAACAAAATACTAGAGTTTAAAATTTCTTAGCAGAAGCTAAAGCATCTCTTTTGGAGTGCATACTTATCCTCGTCTCAGAGAATTCATACAAGTAAATTTTCTGCAAAACGAGCAGCTGACTGCTAGCAGCTGATGGCCCTGATAAGAGTCAGGGCCTGCCACGTGTGACAACCTCTAGCAAGAGATCCTTTCAGCACTTCATGAGAAATGGAACAGTTGCTACAGACAAGATGTCTTTGACAGTGAACACTTTTGGAAATGTCTTTGGGGAGCAGGAAATTAAAATCAACACAAAAACAAAAGACTTAATAGGTCTGAATATGAACCAAATACACAGATCTTAAATGATCTGAGTTTCTCCATTTGTATGGGGGGGTGATTTCCATTTTCTCTTTAATGAGGGAATTATGAGATTGGTGCATTTCTCACTGTGTATTTTTACCTTTTTAAAGTCACACTGCAAGACAAGGGATATGCAGTTTTGGAAGATAGCTCTTCTCTATATTTCATTTATTTTATGCATTTTCTTGCATTCTTTTTTAAATATTAGAACTAGGGAGAATAGTCTTGTGATATGTTGTTCATGATTTCTGAGAAGTGTCATTTTCTTTTAGCAAATGGAATGTTCTAGACTCAGCATTGACTATCTTATACTTGTGTTGGATGCTGGGCCCTGATTCCATAACTCACAACTGTCTACTGTCAAAAGTACACACACTTTAGAAGTCTTTTGAGTGATGCTGGTTAACACCACTGGTTAAAGCATAAAACTAAAGAGGCAATTTAATGTGTCTCTTCCTGTGGGTGTCAATTTTCTTTATTTGAAAGGCCAGTCCTAGAGGGCTCAGTCTTCTGCACAAAAATGTGGGCTGGTGACATATTAGCTAATGGGCAGACCCAGTAGAGAGAATGATGGAGGCCACCCATCACACTGCTGGTGTTTTAGTGGCAGCATTTTGTGTATGAACCCTAGTGTACAAAAGAAATTGTTTTGATTTACTTTCATTCCTGACTCCTTTATACTTCCAAGTAGTACAAAGAATGAGAAAACCCTAAGAATTTTCTATTTTCAAGGACATTTTTTTTACAAGCTACAGTCTACAGAAAAATCCTTTTTTCTTTCTATGAAGGCAAAATCCTCTCTGTAACCTTTTTTAAGTTGATGGACAGGGATTGTGTTCATATTTACCCTTGTGATAAATATTCCAAAATCACAGTGTGAAACAAATGTATTCTTGCAATTAAAAAAAAGATTGTCTTAGGCATTGATGGTTGAAAGTTGAAAGTGACAGTCTTTGATGATTGCCAAATCTCCATGTCTTTTTAGGATGGGAAATAAATGCAACTTGTTTTCATCTTAACTTGACAATGTCACCTTGCCAAAGAATTCTTTCTTAGATATTTGAAAAATTACATTACATTCGTAGCAGAATTAATAAAACAAATCCCAGGGACTTTTCAAAGCTTTAGACTTCAAAGCTATGTCACCCACATGAAGGTATGTGAAGTGGCTGGGCAAATGAGCGATCGTGAAGCTGTTCTCCATCAGCTTTGTGCACTGTATGTACTCCAGTGACCCCATAAGCCAATCAAACATTGCTGCTGACACAAGGATTTGTAGAGATGAACAGTGAAGTCTGAGTTCTTCAACAGTGATACTGTTGATGTTTTAGACCAGATATATTCTTTGGGGGAGGTATCTTATGCATTGCAGGATATTGAAAGCATCCCTCTTCTCCACCTGGTAGATTCAGCCTGTTGTCGTCATCCGAAGGTTTCTCAGCATCCAAATGTTCCTAGTGGGAGAGGGCACACAGTTGCCGTCATAAATCTAGGCTTAAGCAAGGTTGGGAAGAGCAGCACAGAGTCCCGGGAAATACTGTCTGTCTGTCTTTAGTGGACCAGACTGAGACAAAGTGACATCTTAAAACATTAGACTTGTCTGGGCATATCTTTTGTGGCAATCAATTTTTGTTTTCCTATATTCTGTGAAAGGAAGAGAAGTGTTTTTTTTTTTTTTTTTTTTTTTTTTTCAGAATGCAAGGTGGGAAAGTCTGCTTTCTTCTGAGATTTCTGCCTCACGTGAAGGTCAGAGAAGATGCGAGAGGCCTGTGCTAAGGGCTTGGATTCTGAGCTAGACTGGAGGTCTGAGGCCCCCGTTCTCTAAGATCACTTGGGTGACCCCTTCAAAACGTTTACCTTTCTCATGTCTGTGTTTTCTTTCTTTCTTTCTTTCTTTCTTTCTTTCTTTCTTTCTTTCTTTCTTTCTTTCTTTCTTTCTTTCTTTCTTTCTTTCTTTCTCTCTCTCTCTCTCTCTCTCTCTCTCTCTCTCTCTCTCTCTCCCTCCCTCCCTCCCTCCCTCCCTCCCTCCCTCCCTCCCTCCCTCCTTCCCTCTCTCCCTTCCTTTCTTTCTTTTTTGTTTTTCAAGACAGGGTTTCTCTATAGCTTTGGAGCCTGTCCTGGACTAGCTCTGTAGACCAGGCTGGTCTCGAACTCACAGAGATCCGCCTGCCTTTGCCTCCTGAGTGCTGGGATTACAGGCGTGCACTGCCACTGCCCGGCCATGTCTGCGTTTTCTACCAATAACATAGGGATAATGATTAAGGAGTTGTAAGGATTAAAGGAGATAATGTGTATGGTGTGCTTAGGACAGTACTCAGTGATTAGAAATGATGAATCAATGTTAATAGATGAAAAGAAATCATTTATAAGAAAAATGGAGACCTAAGTTGACTGGAAATTTTCAAACCTCCTTAGTGTAATTAAGCCACATATATTTAACAAGCATTTGACAGTGACTGGTTTGGCACTCCTGTCATGTCTTAAATACACCACAGATAAAGTTTGCTGTACCGCAGGTTGAAACCATGACCTTTCAAGTGGAGGGATTTGCTACAGTTTCTTGATAGGAAGTACTTGGCCCAGGAATAGACAGACATCAGCTGTATCTTCCTCGTTAGAGACAAAAGTGTTGAAATTGTGTCTTCACTCACCATGACCACCATCATGTGGATATTTTATCTTTGTCTCAGCTCAGATATTCTAAATTTTTATTGTGCCCCTTTCATTTTAGTTCATCAGAATGATGCGATGTGGTCAAGATTTCCAAACTGTTGGAGCACAAGCAAGCCTTGTCAGAATACCAGAAGACCCATTTTATGATTCTTGGCAGGGCACAGAGCAAGAATAAACACAAAGAAATAACTTCCAGTAGCTCAAATCCTCTGAGCCTACTTAAATTTTTTTTTTATTCAGAGATAGAAACACATAGAGAAATTTAGCTATAACCCGAAGCACTGTCTAACTGAAGCAATATAGTATTTTTATAGTTTAAATTAAAAAAGAAGTGGGTAGGAAGCATGCTGTTGTTATTTCCTATTATTGTGAGTCCAGGTCCTTGGGATCCTTGTTAGACACATAAGTTCCTGCTGAATTCCATGCCTTGTTGTTAGAGAGAAGTCAGTGTTGGTCTGGGAGGTGGTGAAGAGCACTGGGTGCTCCCCCAGGAGGACCTGGGTCAGATTCCCAGCACCCACATTATGACAACAACTTCCTTTATCTCCAGTTCCAGAGCATCTGCTCCCTCCTCTGGTCTCATGTGACCATGCACGGAGATGGATGCAGGCAAAACGCCCCTCCACATAAAATAGAATAATAAAGGGAAAAATTGAAAAGAAGTTAGTTATGAAAAATCCCAACTTAGATATAGAGCAAATCTCATCTGGCCATTATTATTTTTACAGTAACAGTCTGTTATCTCCTGCTTTAAGACCCTACCGCTAGTATGTGATTTAATTGCATAGAGCAAAAAAATGAATTGTCTGAAATACCTCATGTCTTGAGAGTATGACTTAAGAGAAGTTGTGTGTAGGATGACCTGGGCCAAGTTCATCAACATCTCTACAAAGACCCATTTTGGATCCCTCTTCTAGAGACATGGATTCTATACAGGATTGGGCACACTGTGATGCATTTCTTAAGGAAGTGCTATGGAGAGACGACTTCTTGTTTCAGTTATTCTACAACTATTTCAATGTGGTTTTGGAACTTATACAGATAACATAGAAGGAGTGGGGCAGGACTGTGTTACTTTTGTACCAACAGAAAGATGTGAGGCATAGTTTAGTTTATCAATCAGTCACACACACACACATCCGCTACAAATTGTGCTTCAGAAAATGTGTCCCCCCTTCCACACGTGCATTGATATTTAGGTTTCTCTAAACTAAAGTAAATATCCAAGTTACCATTTCTTATTATCTTTGAGTGAGTGGGAAATGTGCTGAGTCATGTTTAGCACAGTTTTCTTTCTTAAATGAGTTATGTAAGAATACATACCCTTCCTCTGAGCTGTGGGTTCACTGAAAAAAAAAAAAAGCTGGAATTCTTCTCACTGTTAGTCCTTCCTGGGTGTGCTTATAAATTCTTAAAAGGTGGGTAATTTCACTGCAGCTGGGCCAGGCAGACATAGGCTTTGCTGAGCCTGGGGCCCTGGTCTGTTGGTCTGGCCTCAGATCTGATGTTGCTTACTTTTCTGTGTCCTATATTTCTCTATTAGAACATTTATCACAACAGAGAGGGTTTTGATTCTCTCTCTATTGCAATACCCTGCTGTTAATTATTATAAAAGTCTTTCTCAACTGCACTTTATAGCTTTAATTCCCCAGGTTCCTAATTTATTGCCAAAGGTTTATTCTCTTTCCTAGCAGGCTCGAAGAATGCCAGCCCCATCACCAGCTCCCAGATCAGGCTTTGGCTTTCTCTTTGAAATTTCTCCTGGCTTTGTGTTCCCCTTGTCTTTGCCTGGCAGTAAGAAGTTGTTAGAGATAGCCCTGGCTTTTTGGCAGGGAAAGAACAGCTTCCAGGCTAAGTGATACCTGAAAAAAAATCTACCCACTGTGCTGAAGTCATTTCTTTCTGATGCTGCGAGTGCCAGGCCATCCAGAACCTTTGTGGCTATAGCAGCCCTGGGTTTAATTGCTTCGTGTGTTCTCCAAATGACATAAAAGGGAACAGGATGAAGCCGAATGGAGAAACCCAGAGTTTGATCTCCTATTTAGCAAGGAGACTTGAATGACAGTCCAGCTTTTCCCATTCTTTCTCTCTTTGCAGCAATTTTATTCTTGTCCCTATGTGCGATTTTTCTTTTCATTTTTTTTCAAGTTTTAAATCTCTCATATGTTTCCTGAAGGAGACAACCCAGTCTATTTCTTTTACATAAAAGAATACAGAGAACGTGTGCGTGTTTGATCTCCCGAGTGGCTACATTGCGGTAGATGCTGAAACAGACCGGTTTTGATCTTAATTCACACCTCTTGCAGAGGACAGGGAGATATTTTGCTGAAATAAACTTATGAAATGAGAGTAAATTAACAAGCATCACACCAGCATGAGATGCAGCAAAACAGGGCACTTAGTTTGCAATGTGCTCATTTTCATAATTGAGAAACACTGTTCCAACACAAAGGAGTATGCTATGACCTCAGAAATTAAGGAGGTCAATTTGATTTCCACTCTATTATTTTGTCCATTGTTTTATGTTGTACTGGGAATAACTTGTTTTCATACTTCTATTGATGGACATGTATTTGTGATTTCTATTTTTAGTGTTAAAGGCTAGAAGACCTTAGTGATGCATGCCTATGATGCAGTTCTTGGGAAACTGAAGCAGGAGGATAAGGAACACAAAGCCAGGCCCTGGGCTACATACAAAGACTGTCTCCAAAGTCAACCAACTAACTTACGGATCAACCAACTAACCAAATAAACAAACAAACAAACAAACAAATGCAAAATCAAAAGTGAAATGACTTAACTAGTCATGGTCTTCAGAGCTGTATATTTGGAAGACAATTTGTTGAACTGAACTTTTATTTAATGAAGAGTCACTATTTTATTTACATTTATTGAATTAATGTCTTCAGAGATTAAGAGAAACAAATTTAAATATTTACTCCCTGTTTACCTTGGGTTTTACCACCTTGTCAGAAGGGGAACAAGACACCATTTTTTGAATATGTTTCAAATGCAAAATGTATGTTCCCAAAGAATGATGTAATTTTTACTTGAAACTTTGAGAGAATCAAACTATTTTCTATGGAGAACAATTGAATGCTTTGAAATGTTTCAGGGGCTGGGATTTAAGCTCGGTTTTGCTGATGGCTGATCTCCAACACTGAAGACAATCATGAGGGGGTGCACACTGTTATCCCAGAATTCCATAGGTAGAGGCAGGAGGATCAGAAGTTCAAGGTCATCCTTGAGCTGCACAGTGAGTGTGAGGTTAGCCTGGCATAAAAAGGTTCTGTGTTTTAAAAAACATCCAGACTTGGTGTTTTGAAGTGAATATTTTTTTTCTTTTTCAGAAATGATTAATTTGCACTCATTTAGCACAATATTCTTTTTTTTTTTTTTTTAATTTAATTTTATTTTATTTTACAATACCATTCAGTTCTACATAACAGCCACAGATTCCCTTGTTCTCCCCCTTCCTGCCCCCCTCCCCTGCCCCCCAGCCCACCCCCCATTCCCACCTCCTCCAGGGCAAAGCCTCCCCCAAGGACTGAGATCGACATGGTAGACTCAGTCCAGGCAGGTGCAGTCCCCTCCTCCCAGATTGAGCCAAGCGTCCCTGCATAAGTCCCAGGTTTCAAACAGCTAACTCATGCAACGAGCCCAGGACCTGGTACCACTGCCTAGATGCCTCCCAAACAGATCAAGCCAATCAACTGTCCCACCTATTCAGAGGGCCTGATCCAGTTGGGGGCCCCTCAGCCTTTGGTTCATAGTTCATGTGTTTCCATTCATTTGGCTATTTGTCCCTGTGCTTTATTCAGCCTTGGTTGCAACAATTCTCGGTCATATAATGACAAATTGTGAACCTGCTCATCTGGACCCATTTGACAGCTGTCTCTACAATCATCTTAAGTGAAGTTCAGACTAGTTTAAAAAGAGAACTAGATGCCATTAGACTGTAAGCCTACCATCAACAACATCTGGTAAGCAAATGCCTTTGAGTGACACTTTAAAGACCATTCAGTGAAGTCTGATCATAGTTAAGTTAATACCTTGAATTCACAGTACAAATTTCAATATATCTTGAAGTTCCCAAGACATGTTATTTCTTGACTGCTCATGGGTACCTGATATTTGTGATGATGATTTTGATGCATTTGGAGACATTTTGAAGTTGTTTTTGCTTTATGATTTGGAATTTTAAATGTATCCGTGGAGTGTTGCATCTACCACCAGAATAAATTTTAAGATATTTTTACAATTTTGGAAAGCAATCTCAAACTAATTAGCAGTCACTCCTCTTCATCAGATTTCAGCAATCACTAATCAATTTTCTGCATCTGTAAACACAATTCTGTATATTTTATATAAATACAGCCACATACTACATATCTATATCTATATATTCTTGTGACTTCTTACAATCATCGTAATTTTCTCTCAAGGCTCATCCACATTGTGGAATGTGTTAGAACTTTCTTCATGTGTGGCTGTATAATACCCCCCTAAATAGCTAAGCTATATTTACTTTTTTTGTTCATTCTATGATTGGTAGGGATTTGACTGTTTCCACTCTTTGCTATTATGGATTATGCTGTTATGAATATGTGCCAGTTTTTGACTGGACATTTTCATTTCTCTTGAATATATGCTTGAGAATGGGGTTCAGATTATAAGAGCCCGTTTCATATTTTGAGAGGTTGCCAAACTATTTTCTAAAGTGGATAGATTTAACTTGTTTCAAATTTTATTGTACCTCTACTTTCAAAAGGGATTCAGGTCAATTTCATCTAAGTGCTGGAGTTGACATTGTGATTCCTCTGTGACTTTAAGATGATCACATTGCTTCAGCTTACAGGCATGTGCAAACAATTACAATAATTGGAAGTTACAATACAGTTGAGTAGTGCATGCTCACAAGTTTATGTTCATGTGTGGTGTATGTATGTATGATATATATGGTGTGTTGTATAAGCACATGAGTGTACACATTATGTCAGGATCAGATTAAAACATCAGCTCTTTTCCTCTACTGCTATCTGTCTTATTGTCATAAGTCTCTCCCTTAACTAGTTGCCCACTGTTTAAGCTAGTCAGGCTGGGGCTATCTACCTGTTTCCTTCCTTCAATCTGGGGTTATAGGTACAGTCAGCCTTTTTACATCATGGATGTTGGGGATTTGAACTAAGAGCTTCATACTTATACAGCAAGTATTGTAGCTAGAGTTTTTCTGGTCCTGCCTGGCCCACAGTCAGGACAAATCTTTGTCACCCGCCAGTTCTGCAGCAGCTCAGAACCAACCAAGTAAACACAGAGACTTATATTGCTTACAGACTGTATGGCTGTGGCAGGCTTCTTGTTAACTGTTCTTATAGCTTAAATTAATCCATTTCCATAAATCTATACCTTGCCATGTGGCTCGTGGCTTACCGGCGTCTTCACATGCTGCTTGTCATGGCGGCAGCTGGCAGTGGCTCCCTCACTCAGTCTTTCACTTCCCAGAATTCTCCTCTCCTTGTCCCACCTACTTTCTGCCTGGCCACTGGCCAATCAGTATCCAGAGCACTTCCCCGTTTTCTTTCTTTCTCTCTCTCTTTCTTTCTTTCTTTCTTTCTTTCTTTCTTTCTTTCTTTCTTTCTTTCTTTCTTCCTTCCTTCCTTCCTTCCTTCCTTCCTTCCTTCCTTCCTTTCTTTCTTTCTTTCTTTCTTTCTTTCTTTCTTTCTTTCTTTCTTTCTTTCTTTCTTTTTTAAAGGAAGGTTTTAACTTTTACACATCTCCAAAGCCAACTTGGTATATTTGGGAATTTGGGCATAGCTTCTCTTACTACTTCCTGCTGGAGGGGGGCACTGTATCTTATGGGGACACAAAGAAAATTTTAGGATTATGGAGTAATCCATGAGGGTGTATCATCTGAGCTAGTTGCCTTGAAACCATTCTGGATGTTGGATCATCTGGGCCTTGGTGTCATTGGAGACCTTTCAGGGGGACTTGGCTGGTCAAACCTGATGTATCTTAATCTGGAACAAATCCATAGCCTCTGGCTTTTTGTGGAAACAAAAGCAGAGCCTCCTTTCCAAAGCAACATATCCTTATATCCAAATTTTGAAGTCAAGGTACCTTTAAAATATACATTTTGGCATAACTCAACAGCTTTTGCAATCAAATGTTTTTCTTCAGTTACAAATATCAAAGAGAACATAATCCAGATTCTCTGTGTGGTAGCCATCTTTACGTGGCTTATGTTTTATATTACCTTGAGCCTATTGCTTTAAACTGCAGCCTTCTAAGCCTGAAACAGTACTGTGGCTGCTGGTTCCACCCACTTCAGTTTCCCAACATGTCGGTGGTACATTTCCCGCCAGCTCTGGGAGCCATCAACTTTCAGAAATAGTGGGTCTATGCTTCTATCCAAGCAGCATGTAGCTCAGAAACCTCTTTTTGTTTTGTACTAGCAAAGATTAAATCCACCACGCAACTTAATGTGCCACTTGCAGAGGCCTCATTCCTACCATACTGCAGGTAGAGTACACACACCAGGAACCCGTGTTAGTAGCTCAAACATGCAGGCAGCCGCTAACTTGAAAGAGACAACTTGGAACTGTTTTTAGCTCCATTTTAGAATCTTTTTCTTAGGTTTTAGGTGGAAACTCTTGCCAACATGTTGGGCGCCATTTGTAGCTAGAGTTTTTCTGGTCCTGCCTGACCCACAGTCAGGACATCTCTCTAACTCACCAGTTCCGCAGCTGCGGGAATGGCAGGTGACAGAGATTTGTCCTGAATGTGGGCAAGGCAGGAAAACTCTAGCTACAAAGTGTTTTTACCCACCAATCCATCTCTTTAGACTTCTTCCCTATTATATGGCCTTTAATGCAAGGTGGTACTGTAAGTACTTGGAATCTCGTTAGCGCTTATTGCTCTATGTGCTCAACTACCCTTAAATGGTGAAGGTTAGCATTGCCTCAGCAAAGACTTAAGGCTGCAAACAGATCTTGATCATTCTCTGTAAAAGAAGCAGCTGAAGATGTCATCCAGGGATATTTTATAGTTTGCTCTGTCTATATGCCACTGTGCCTTATGAGAAGATAAAATAAAGCTTGAGGACTGTTAGTAAGTGTGTAAAATACTCAGAAAGTTAGAGCCAGAGCTGGGGCAACATGGAAAGAAACTTTCTCTGAGCTGAATGACATCTGTAGAGATGAAGAGAGCTAAAAGAGACAATGACAATGGACTGTGTACACTCTGAGGTATTACAGTGACTAGTGGCTTTGAAAGATCTAAACAACTTTGAAATACTTATTCTGGATCGACCACTGTGGTGGTCCCTGCGGCTTCCTGCCGAGGGCTTCAGGTACTGACTGTTAATGAAGGCATGGGAGACTTCCTTCTTTCCAGTCATGGAGGAGCAGTTCTCTGAACAGCACGAGGCTCCAGGGACCCAGGGCCAGCTGTCTTAGACAGCTTGGAAGCGTCACCTGGGGCTACTGCTGACATGAGGAACCACTGATGAGAATAGTCTGGGGAGGACTTTCTCCGAGAATAGTCTGCATAGCCTCTGCCCTCAGCATCTTCTCCTGGGATAAGAATTTTAAGTAACAATTTGGAGAGCACTTAGTTCCTTGATGATATTGTCCAGCCTCCGCCAACTGAGCAAGTCACTTTGAGAAAAAAAGTTGCTATCTATTTCTCGTAATTCCCACTTGACTTTCATTTTTTAATAAAAAAATAAACACGACTTTTATTTTGTAATCATTTTTTTTCTGTATCAAAACCAAACAATTGATGACTTATTTAGAAAACACGCATGGATACTGTTCCCCCTCAAGACTATGATGGAGAAAGTCGTGGTTGTTTAAAGTTGAGGTACTAGTGCTTGTGAGCTACATACAGTAGTAGAAGCTAAGGATGCTGCTAAATCCTGAAATGCTCAAGATTGTCACTCCCTCCTCTCGGTAGACACATCCAGCCTCACTGTCAGCAGTACTGAATACAAGAAGCATTAACATGTAAGAAAATGAAAACGTCCACAAAAGTTTAGTTATGACTATGTGTTTGTCTACCTCGAAAGTAGACTGTTGATACTGTTATAGGTTGGGAAAAATGGAACGAAAGGAAACTAGATGAATCATGAAGGATCTTAGAGCCATCAGTTTTGGTCTCATCTCCAATACTTCTGGTCTACAGGCTTTGAGGAAGGTGACTCCTCCTTTCTGAGCTGTGATCCTTTCTTTATGGAGAGGGAACACTAGCTGCTTTCCAAGACTGAGAACTTGGACTTTCTGTTTAGGATTAGTGAAGTGGTAAAATGAAACATCACGTAGGATCCTCTGACACTAGTTTTTTTTCTATTCCAAGATGAAGTCTGACAGTTACGATACTGCCTGGGAGTGCAGAAACAGGATTGTTTTCTCTGCCTATTAAGGAAGTGAAAGGTAGAAAAGATACAACTGTGCAGGGAGCCCTGCTGTAACCACCCTACAATACCAGAGAACTCGGGATCCCTCTCAGAGTATTCAGTCTCATTAATGAAAAACAGAATGGATTCGTAAGGAACCTCAAGCAGAATTTAATAGAAACACTCTGGGACAGACAGGCTCTATGTCTCATAGCTGCCAAGAGTAGAGAAAGAGGATGAAAAAGCAAGCTATGCTATTCCGATAAGCAGGTATAAAGGTTAGCCATGTGGTGGATAGGGGAGCTATAGAAAGAGACTGAGAAGCCCAAAGTACTAGGGAATTTAAAAGCATATGTAGGCTCTGGCAAACAACAACAACAACAAAAAACAAAGACCCAGAAAGGGATAGGAGTGGAACTCAGGAGAATCTCATGGTGGCTCCTGGGGACTGGACTAGGGGTTCTGGGAAGGAAAAGCACATTTTCTTAAAGCCAGTCACTCTTTCTAGGGGTGGTCCTGTAGCTGGGTCCATGACATGCCCAAGGTAGATTTCTTAAGGGAGGAGACAAGGGTGAGTCTCCACTTAGAGGGAGATTTGATTATTTACTGTAACAATTGCAGTTGGAAGCTCTGAGACATTTTCAAACAAGAAATTTCTTAGTCTATGAAGAAAAAGAGACGGTAGCAGAGCCATCTGTGAAGATTGTGGATACGCTCTTCAGTTTCAATAGTTTTATTTGTGCACATGATACAAAACAAGGATGAAATATACTCAGGAAAGAATATATCTCTTCTCATTTTTCTTTAGACCTCAATTCTCTTACCGGAGCCATTTCCTTTCTGATCCAATCTATGTATTCTTTGTGTGTGGATGGGCAGGCACAGAGAGACCATTGGTCGGTGTGTGTCTTCTTTAGGTCACTCTTTATTGGAGGATTTATTAAGGCAATGCCACATAGTAAAAAAGGAGGTTTATTTTGGGGGTAACTTACAACAAGTAAAGGAATAGGTTACAGGATCCAGAAGAGGTGAAGTGCAGTCCAGCTGTGTTCTCTGGAGAACTCTGCTTGGTCTGCACATCTGGATCTCTGTCTTAAGGCCTCCTGTCTCAGCCCCACCTCAAGGGCAGGCAATAGGTAGGTGTGACAGTTACCAGAAGCCCCATTGGGGGTAGTACTTCCAGGTCAAAGCTGGAACATCTACCCACTACAACTCTTCACCTTTCCTCTTGAGGCAAGGTCTCTCATTGGACCCAGTGATCACTGATTGACTACACAGGCTGGCTACCAAGCCCTGGGGATCTGTGTATCTCTCATCCTCTGCCCCATCCCCTCTGTATTAGGGTTATAGACATGCATGATCATGCCTGACTTTTTAAAATGGATATTAGGGTCCAGAACTCAGGTCCTCATACCTGCACAACAAGTACCGTACCAACTGAGCCTTAGGTCCTCTGATGTATTGTTTCAGATTAAAAAAAATCTTGCTATTCTGACTGAAAATATCAG
Source organism: Peromyscus maniculatus bairdii (assembly GCF_049852395.1). Taxonomy (NCBI): domain Eukaryota; kingdom Metazoa; phylum Chordata; class Mammalia; order Rodentia; family Cricetidae; genus Peromyscus; species Peromyscus maniculatus. The sequence goes on from NC_134868.1 coordinate 14,091,084, forward strand.
TGTTAAGAACACAGTTTTCATGAGGCCCTACGACCACAGGCAAGCAAAAGTAAGTGATGAGACTCACAATTTTCCAGGCTGGATGTCAGGGAGCAAATTCAACAGCACCAGGATGACGGAACTAGGATGAAGATAGAACAGTAGAGGAAGGAGCATTGCTAGAAAATAGACACATTTGGATTCAAGTCCGTGTGTGTGTGTGTGTGTGTGTGTGTGTGTGTATATGTGTGTGTTTTACACTAGAGACAAATACTCTCAGAAACCAGGAGAGGATTATCTGTGGTCCAGAATAGCTTAGCTGAAGATGGAACATACTAGATCAATAAGGAAAAGGTGGTCTCAGGGTCTGGGCTTGAATTTAAATTTTATGATAACATGAATGAGTAATGTTTTTGCTCATTCTTTTACTGCTATGACAAAATGCCTGGCCAGAGCTACTTAAAAGAAGGAAGAGTTCAGTTTGAGAGTGCAGGAGCCTGGGACAGCTGTTTATTCACACTGCATGTATAACCAGGAGGCAGGAAATGGTGAAGGGTCTTGCTCAGCCAGCTTTCTACTCTTTAGACAGTCTGGGACTCCAGATTGAGGAATGGTAAAGCCTTTATTTAAGATGGATATTCCCACCTCACTAAACCTTATTTAGATATCCTTTATAGACAAGCCTAGAGGTGTATCTGCAAGGAGATTGTATACACTATCAAGTCAGCAATCAATATTAGACATTACAAGTGATAAACAAAACAAAACAAAACAAACAAAAACCTCAAGATCTCCATATATTCCGGAACTAGCTGATGACTATTAGAACATATTTGATATTTTCCTCAAGTGCACAATAATGCATTCCAGCCTCCCTTTGGATTATATGGATATTGAACCTACTAAAACTAGGCAGTCATGGTCAGAATGGGGAAAATGAAGGAAATGGAGAAATTTGGGTCAAGAAAGAGATACAAAAAATTCCCTTTTTATGCCCATTGTTGACAAACTAGGGGACTCTTGACCTGATAGCATAGGAAAACCTATGGGGATTCAAGGGATGATTTGTTGCTGTATTCCTAAATGGGTGTTGGCACGAATGTGAAACAGTTCCAAGGAGGCTCGTGTTATGGAACACTTGGACCTTCACTAATAGTAGTACTATTTTGGATAGGTGTGGAATCATGAAGAGGAAATCTATTGGAGGACATGGGTCACTGGGGGAGGGCCTTGAGGCTTACAGCCTCGCTCCATTTCCTGTTTGCTCTGCTTCCTCCTGGCTGTTAATGTTTGTGACCAGTTACCTTACGCTTTGCTTCTGCTGCCTTGCCTTTTCAGGCATGATGGACTGTATGCAACCTCTCAAACTTAAGCCAGAATAAACCCTTCCTCTTTAAGGTATTCCTGGTCAGGTATTTTGTTACAGCAAATGAGAACGCAAATTAATACAAAGTGTAGGCAAAGGTTAGATTAGTTCGTACCTCCAAACCTTGGGTTTCTTCCAAATAATGCTGTCAGCCAGAATATAATGGAACAGCTTGGCACCTCTTATTTTCAAGTCATTTATGCTTAGTCATACACATAAAATACATGTCAAAGGCTAGGGTGAATTGCTGCCCACACCGCTGTTGGGACTGGAAGTGTGACGCAGGAGTAACTAGTTTCAGTGAACTCAGGAGCAGATCCCTCAGTCGCCCACACCCATACAGAAGCATGACAGCTGCCAAGGTGGCCTTAACCAAGAGAGCAGATCCAGCTGAACTCAGAACAATATTTTTGAAGTACATTTTTGAAAAAAAAAGATGATTTTTTTTGTCTTCAGATGACTTTATCACTGGAATCTGAATATTTTGGAGAAGGACGAACCAATCCGAAGACTGTGAAACTTTTAAGTAGTGTGGTGGATCAGACCAAAGATTGGTTAATATCCTTCCAAGAATTTATAACATTTGAGTTTGAAGGGACTCTCGCCAGCCCAAGCATGGCAAACAGGGTTCTGGCATGCCTTGCCCTTTTCTCCCATTCTGCTGCCTTGCTAAGAACCTTTAGATTACATTCCTAAATCTAGATCCCAAGGTCTACTCCCTTATTTGGTCACTTCTTTAGGCTGACTACCAAGGTCTAGCTAGCAAAGTATTGAAGTCCAGCGATGAAAAAATTCCCTTTGATTCACCTAATTAACATGCCCAATTAAAATTCAACACATCATCCTAACACAGGGTTTTCCCTTTTACCATTTTCCTATGGGCCACATCTGTCTTCTCTCCATCCAGAGGCAGTTCTTTCCCCTTTCCTTTCCTCTCCTTTGTTCCCTTCCCATTCTCCCTCTTCTTCTATCTCCTGTCTTTGTCCCTTATCCCTTCCCTCCTTTGTGCTGAGAACTTCATCTTGGAGTGTTTTGAGCTGACTCTGAGGTCTTCTACAGAAACTGTCCTGTGTTTGCTGGATGGCATATTCAAGGTGGCCTTCTAGCCATTTGACAAAGCTACTAAAGGAGAGGTTGCTCTTGGGGATGGTAAGCAAGATTTTCGACAGACTACAACTCACCAACATATTCCATTTCACTCGGATTCAGAATTTGTGAATTATAACTACGTTTTAGAAAAGAAAGAAAAAGACATCTTACTTTTTCACTCACCTTTTCCTGGAAATACAGTTAGAGCACGCAAAGCAGTCTTTGTCCAATGTGGCAATGCCCAGACTGGAAGAGTCGCAGCCATTGACTTCTGAGACATTATGGTGACTGTCTACCCCTATGTCTTGACTCATTTTGTTGAAGAATGCCTGGCGGCACGATATGCCTTGGAATTAGTTTCTCCTATTTTGATTCATTTAATTTGCACCTTAACAACATGTAATTCATTAGAATGACCTATAGCATTCTGCCTGGCAGCAGGAAAGATGTGGAGGTGACTAAGGAGTAGTTGGTTACACCCTTGGAAGTTGACATCTTGTTTCAGTTAGCAGATTTATTTGAGCCAGGGGAACATATGACCTTAGCAGACATTGAGCATGCTTTCCTTGAAGAAAGAACTGTATCCTTCAACTTGACTGAGGCCCAGAGGCAGCAGAAGGCCTCAGGTGATATACCTCGGCCACTTTTACAGCTTGCAGAGTCAGCCCACAAGTTTACTGAGAGTTGTGTTGCACAAGCAGTTGGAGCCACTGCTGTGTATCTTGTAAAGACTCAAATCTTGTAAAGACTTGGTCTTGTAAAGAATCGAATGTGGAGTCAATGATCAACTGGCTCCTTTGTGGGAGAGCACTTGTATAAAAACAGCTTTGACTGTTTTCAGAAAATGCTCTGCTATGAAGGCTTCTTTGTACTGCATAGAGGTTTGCTGCCACAGTTACTGGGAGTTACCCTAGAGAAAGCCCTAAAACTTACAAGGAATGATTTTGTGAGTGATGAATTTGTGCATGAAGATGGCTCAGTCCACTTGCAGCAGAGATTTTTGCAAGAGGCTGTGGAGGAGGCTGCTAGGGGATTTTCACAAATCCTTTAGAAACTGTCAAGATTTGATTGCAAGTGGCTGGAGAGATCACCACTGGCCCTAGAGTCTGTGCTCTGTCTGTGGTGTGAGATCTGGGGTTCTTTGGCACCTTTGTAGGTGCAGGCTTTCTGTGGGACATTCCTTTCTTGGCCATCTACTTTCTGTGCTATACCCATGAGAAGATCTCCATTGCAAATGAAGACGGGCAGATCAGCCCGGGAAGCCTGCTCATAGCTGGTGCTCTAGCGGGTATGCTGTAGGTGGAGTTTTCCATCTAGACTGCCAATCAGTTCTGTCCCACCCCTCATTCCCCCAATAACCACATAGAGACTTGTTATTAATAATAAATGCACTGCTAATGCTTAGACTTGTCTCCAGCCAGCTCTTACAACTTAAATGAACCATTTCTATTAATCTATATGCTGCCCTGAGGCTTGTTTACCTCATCTATGTATTTTCCATGTTTCTTCTGCATCTAGCTCACCCGAGACTCCTCCAACTCAACCCTCCTTCTTCCCAGAGTTCTCTCTGCTCCCAAAATTCTGCCTAACTATTGGCCATACAGCTTTTTATTGACAATGGTTGGCCATACAGCTTTTTATTAACAATGGCAGCAACATATCTTCACAGTGCCCAGAAGGATTATAACACAGAATTTCCTCCTATTTATCTAAAAAGGAAGGTTTTAACCTTGACATGATTAAATTATATATAACAAAAACAGTTATCAAGTAAGAATTGCAGTTACAATATCTAGTCCATTACATAATAGAAAACACTCTATTATCTATCTTATCTCTGTGAGTCTAAAGTTTTATACTTAATTTACCTTTTATCAAAACTAAGGAAAACTCTAAGTTTAACTATTCAGTCTTTAACTCCATCAAAGATCCCAGAAGGAGTATAATGTTACCTCATGACAAGGACAACAGGCTGCCTGGACAGTCATCCAAGGTTCCTCTGTAGTGTTGGTGCATCCATCTTTGGCCTAGAGGCCTAGAATATCTGATAGACTTTTTTTTTTTCTTTTGTGAAGCAGGAGTTTTGAAGGACTGTCTCATTTTTCCTTGGCAAAATTTGGCAGTCATTTTCTTTTGCATCCTGCTGGTCCAGCTTGGACGGTGTACTGGCAGCAATTGAAGCAAGGGCAGTTTCTTATGGAGTTTCTTCAATGCCCATCAGCTTTTCAGAAATAAATTGGGCTGCCATGAGCAGATATGTCTCACTGTCCAGAAAAGCCTTATATTATTAACACAATTTAAATGTCATATTCTGTAGGTCTTTGAAGTGCTTGAAGACCATCTATTTATCTAAATAAATCTGTTCAACCTTAAAAACATATCTAACATGACTATAAGTTTGATTATCATATATGACTATTATTCTGTATTTCTTAATTATAGATTGCATTTTAAATGAGCCACATAAGTGCAATACCCCAAACAAGAGAAGAAACATACATACAGTATAACAAAAATAACTTTAAATTTGTATCAATACACAAAAATCCATAACAATGTTAATTTTTTGAGATTAATAGTTGCTTTGGGCATTAAAGTAGATGCAATAATCGACTCTCTTTTCACCTAGCATTCCTATATCCCCCCTTTTTTCCTTTAGAAAGAGATCTTTGAATTTAACTCCTATGTCTAGCTTTTACCCTATGACTAATAGCAACTTGTAACCAACCCTCCTTAATTGATGACAAACATTCACAACCCATCATTTTGGGAATGTGGATGTTATTGTTGTTGTGTTGGTGTTTTTGTTTTTGATTTTTTTTGACTGCTTGCTCTTGTCTGGAGCTTCTAGCATCTCTGAGGAAGAACCTTGAGAAAATGAGGAGAATTGTTACATCATGGCTGGAGTATTCTGTGAAGCTGGATCATCTCAGCCAGCAGCCTTGAAGCTATTTTGGATGTTGGATCACCTGGACCATACATTTTCATTGGTGTTTAGTCCCCTTTCTCTGAAAATACATAAACTTTTAAAAGTAACATACATATCTTCCTTAATACAAGTGCAAACAAGTCAGTCAAAGATGCTTTTTTGTTTTATGTTTGAGCTGGTAAAATAAACATCCTATGTCTTGTAGTTCTTTTAGGTTTCTTTCTTTATGTCTTAGTCAGGATTTTTGGTGGTTCTTCCTTGATCAAACCTGATCTTTCTCAACCCTGAAAGAATCCATAGCCGTTTGTTTTCTGTGGTAAAAAGAGCATAACCTCTTCCCCAAAGCAACATATCCTTTGACTTTCATCTTGAAGTCAAGACATTTCTAAAATATATAGGTTGGTTAATTTAGCAGTTTCTATAACCCAGTGTCTCTCAGCACCTATTATTTGCTCATTAGCAACCAAAAAATTCAAAGATAACATAATTACATACAGGATCCAGACTTTCTGTGAATTTCACATCTCTACATGGCTTATTTTTTTTGTATTACTTTATTTAAAGACTTTACTCTTTTATTTTTAAACAATTTGTTTATTTTTTATGACTATCTATATCCTTTTCCCTTTTTTTTACCCCTTAGGCCTATGCACATTGTTAAATACACTGTAACCTGTTTAGAGTTTTTTTTTTTTTCCTTTTTCCATCTGAATCTGCTTTTCTGAGTATCTGTAACCTTTTCTGTCTGCATGAGAAAATCTTAAGCCTCACAGCTTAGCTCATGGTGAGCTGGCAGCTCATGCCCACAGGCTGTATCCAGGAGATGCAACTCTGTACTGCAGCCTGCATGAGAGACTGTGGAAGAAGGCTGCCATGTTTGGCTTTGCTTTTTATGTGTTTGGAACCTATATTTTTAAACTTTCTCAGGTCTCATGTGGAAATAAGTGTTCCACATTGGGTGCCATTTGTAAGTGGAGTTTTCTGTCTAGATTGTCAATCAGCTCTGTCCCATCAGCTGCTCCCCAAATAATCATACAAAGACTTATTTTTAATTATACATGCTTAGCCAATAGCTTAGGCTTGTCTCTAGCCAGCTCTTACAACTTTAATGAACCCATTTCTATTAATCTATGTGCTGCCCTGAGGCTTGTTTATCTCATCTATGAACTTCCCATGTTGCTTCTTCTGAATCTGGCTCAAGGCTCCTCCAACTCCAGCCTCTTTCTTTCCAGCATTCTTTCTGCCCTGAAAATCCTACTTAGCTATTGACCACTCAGCTTTTTATTAGCAATGAGAGCAACAAGTCTTCACAGTATGCAGAAAAATTACCCCATAGCAGTAGTGATTCCTGCTGATGTTATCAAGTCTAAATTATAGATGGCTGCCCAGGCTGGCCAAGCCACATACAGTGGTATCATGGGCTGCTTCAGAAAGATGCTATGGGAAGAAGGCCCAAAAACTTTGTGGAAAGGAGCTGGTGCTCATGGGTTCTGATCTTTGTCCAAGTTTGGTGTCCTTGCTCACTTATGAATTGCTGCACTGGATGTACATCAGTTTTGGAGGAGTAAAGTCTGTGGGATCTGAGCCCATTCCTAAATCCCAGATTACCTTTCCTGCTCCCACTCCTGACCACACCGAGGGCTATAAACTGGCAATTGCAATAATATAATAGATTAAAAACAAATTTGTAATTTATTTACCTCCCTTCAAACCATCAGCATCTATCTCAAAAGTGACCGATGGGGGTTGGGAGGACCAGGCAAATATCATGACAGTCTGCTCTATTAACTCAGTAAAGAACTAGGCCTTGGTCCTTGCTTTTTGGAACTAAGCAAGCAGTTTCTGAGGAAGAGCCATGAACAAAGGACAGTCTCCAACATCCCTGACAGCAAGGTGAGGATGCCTGATGGCCTAAGCCATAAACAGCTCAAGATGGTAATCAAATAAGGACAAAGCCTGGGACTTGTCCAGGCCTGGCCCCCAAAATGGAAAACTATAGTCCTGACCATCCCTTGACTAGCCTTGGCCAATTAAAATGTACTAATATGATTGCCACTTGCTTGAGTTAATTGTATCCAAAGTGACCTAACTGCCTTAGGACCTCCCCTTGGCTATGCTTAAAAAGAGCTCACACATCCCTCTCTGGGTCTTCACCATCTTGCCTTTGTGTGGGATGACTGTCCCCAGCATGGTGGAATAGTAAACACTCTTGTTGACTGTATACATGGATGGTAGTCTTTTGTGGGACTTCTTCAGGATGCTAACAGGGGTCTTTAGGAGGACTGACCCAGGATGTGGCTGTGAAATGGTTTGTACTGCAAGAATCCCATCTCTGATTGAAGCATGGCTTCACCATTTCTGTATCTGTGTCATTCAAATTCAGGTCAAAGCTTTTTTTCTCTTTCTTTTTCAAAACAGGGTTCCCCTGTGTAACAGCTTTGGCTGTCTTGGAACTCACTTTGTAGACCAGGCTGGCCTCAAATTCACAAAGATCCACATCTACCAAGTGCTGGGATTAAAGGCATGTGCTTCCACAACCTGGTGGGTTAAGGTTTCTTTTTTATATCAAAGGCAGTTATTTATTTTCTGGATATTTTTGTACACTTCAGCACTCTGCCCATAAATCTATATTTGTATCATTTATATATTGGGTTTGGTCAACACTAACATTATCTGGAGTAAGTCTCTAGGGAAATTAGGGAGGTCTCCTTGCAGTGGGATGTTCTGTATGGCAAATGTGTTGCTCTGATTGGTCAATAAATAAAACTGATTGGCCAGTGGCTAGGCAGGAAGTATAGGCGGGACTAACAGAGAGGAGAAAAGAAAGAACAGAAAGGCAGAAGGAATCACTGCCAGCCACTGCCAGGACAAGCAGCATGTGAAGATGCCGGTAAGCCATGAGCGACGTAGCAAGGTATAGATTTATGGAAATGGATTAATTTAAGCTATAAGAACAGTTAGCAAGAAGTCTGCTATGGCCATACAGTTTGTAAGCAATATAAGTCTCTGTGTTTACTTGGTTGGGTCTGAGCGGCTGTGGGACTGATGGGTGACAGAGATTTGTCCTGACTGTGGGCAAGGCAGGAAAACTCTAGCTACATCTCCTACCTGGACTAGAATGATGGTCTCATTGAGGCCCTTGAAAGGCAGTCATCACTCCTTAAGTAAAGAGTTCTGTGGATGTTTAAAGCAGTAGAGAACTGGATATATATTCATAAAAATGAAAAACACTGGAAGAAATAATAGTAATAATAATAACCCCAAATGCCCAGCCTGGATTCAAATTTTAAATATGCACAATTTTGGCCCCAATATGCAGGTTTTATGTGAAATATGCTTATTTCATAATGAAAACTACAATGAGGATATTTAGTAATCATATTCTGGTGCCCTTTTGTTTTTGAAATCCACTTAATCTTGAGTCATGTCAGACAAATCCACTAAGTTTTTGTATAGTTTGGAGTGTTTTGTATCATTGTCAGAAGCTTGTGTGTTTGTGAAGGGGTAAATAAACTATTTTAAAGGTCAAACCCTTGGCTCACAGAGACCAAACCAGCCACCAGAGATCCTGCATGGGACTGACTTAGGTACTCTGCATATATGCTACAGTTGTGTAGCTTGGTCTTCTTGTGGGACTCCTAAAAGTGGGAAGAGGGACTGTCTCTGACTCTTTTACTGGCTTTTGGGATCCTATTCCTCATACTAGGTCACCTCACCCAGCCCTTAATACATGAGGAGGTGCTTAGTCTTACTGCAACTTGATATGCCATGTTTTGTTGATACTCATGGGAGACCTGCCCTTTCCTAAGCAGAAATGGAGGAGGTGTGGATTGGGGGTGGGAACAGAAGTGGAGTGGGGTGAGGGACTGGGAGAAGGGGAGGGAGAGGAAACTGTTTGTTTTACACAGAATGTAAAACAAACAAAGAAACAAACAAACAAATAAATAAATTTTAAAAAGTTAATCCCCCTCCAAAACAAAACAAAACAAAACAAACAAAAAACCCAACAACAACAGAAAACCAAACACTTCAAAATTAATTTGCCTAGAAAACTCTCATTTTCAAGACAAGGTAGATTTTCATCTCATCACCAGGCCTAAAGCCTGTGGCTTTTTCTCTCGTTTCTTTGATTCCCTATTCCCGGTTAAATCTTCTTGTTTTTGTTCTCTGTAACCATGTGTTTCTCCACCAGCCTGCTGCATACTACTGTCCTGTTAGCCAGTGTGTTTACAGAGATGGTATCTATTTTCCATGAAGTATGTCTCCCTCCATGTCTGTACCTTACCTGTAACATCAGGTTCATTCTTTAAGTCTTTGTTTCTCTGGGTGTCCTGTCTGGTCAATCCAGGCACAGTCACAGAGGTGAGGACTGGTCCCCATGTTCCATTACTATGGCAGAATTTGCTCACTTCTATTGTACTATGTGGACATGTGGATAAGGCTACTACAGTTTCTACACAAAGTTGATATGCTCTGTTTTTAAATAATATTTTTATTAATTCTTTGTAGTTTGATCATATTTACCCTCTACTCTTTACACACTCATACTCACCAAGATTCATTGTGTAGGGTGATAGACATGAATCTATTTTTATTCTTTTACATGTGGCTATCCAGTTTGATCAGTTCCATTCATGGAATATGCTCTTTTCTTGAGTATATATTTTTGGTCTCTTCATCAGAAATAAGGTATTAATAGTTGCATGGATTTAGGTCCATATCATCAACTCTATTCCATTGATCAAAGTGTCTGTTTTTACACCAGTACCACACTGTTTTTATTTCTAGAGGTCTGCAGTATAACATAAAATCATGGATGGTGTTACCATCAGCAGTTCCTTCATTGTTGATCATTGTTTTTGTTATCCTTGTTTCTTTGTGTTTATAGATGAAGTGTAGGATTATTTTTTCAATTTCTTTGAGGAAAAGCTTTGGGGTTTTGATGGGGATTGCATTGAACTTGTAAATTACTTCTGGCAGGATGGGAATTTTAACAATATTTATTCTATTTATTCTAAGATATTTATGAGTCTATTGTGAAAGAAACTGTTTCTTTGATTTCTTTCTCAATATGTTTGGTGTTGACTTATAGGAAAGCTACAGATTTTTTTGTGCTAATTTTGTGTCTTGCTACTTTGCTGAAAGTGTTTATCAGCTGTAGGAGTTTTCTGGTGGAGTCTTTGGGGTCTCATGTATAGAATCATATCATCTGCAAATAACTATACTTTGACTTCTTCCTTTCCTATTTGTATTCCTTTGATCTATTTCAGTAGTCTTACTGCTCTAGTGAAGATTTCAAGTACTGTGCTGAACAGGTATGGAGAGAGTGGCCATTCTTGTCATATTCATGATTTTAGTAGAAATGTTTTGAGTTTTTCTTTATTTAGAATGATATTGGCTGTGGGCTTGTTGTATGGCCTTTATTATGTTAAAATGCATCCCCCATATCTCTAGATTCCCCAGGACTTTTGTCATGAGTAGATGTTTGTTGTAGATATTATTGTAAGGTGTGTTGTTTTGTTTATGTTGCATTTGTTTAACTCTGTGAAGCTGTGTTACTGTGCCTGTCTAAAACACCTGATGATCTAATCAAAAGCTGAATGGTCAACAGCAAGGCAGGAGAAAGATAGGGGTGGCTGGCAGGCAGAGAGGAGAAATAGAAGGATAAATGTGAGAAGAAGGAGCAACAGAACAAGGAGAGGAGTATGCTAGAGGCCAGCTACCCAGCCAGTCATAAAGTGAGAGTGAAAATAAAATACACAGAAGTAAGACAAGGAAAAAGCCCAGCGACAAAAGGTACATAAGAAATTAAGAAAAGCTGGTAAGAAACACGCCAAGCTAATGCTGGGCATTTATAATAAAGAATAAGCCTTAGTCTTTGATTTATTTGAGAGCTGGGTGGTAGGCTCCCCAAAGAGTTAAAGCAGCCAACAACAGATGTTGGATTTTGTCAAAGGCCTTTTCTGCATCTGTGATGATCATGTAGTTTCTGTCCCTGAGTGTGTTTATGTAGTACATTACATTTATGTATGTTGAAATTGTTCCCTTATGGTTGAAAAATTCTACTATATGTAGTAAACACACTTTACTTATCCATTCCTCTGTTGTTGGATACATAGGTTGGTTCCATAAGTTATCTGTTGTGAGTAGTGCTGCAATAAATGTCGATGTGCAAGTATCTCTGTGGTTTGTTGACTTGGCATCTTCAGGATGAATAACCAAGAGTATGGGCAAATGGGAGAAGGACGGAGTGAGAAAGTCGATTGAAGTAGTATAGGGAATATACTCAGAATTCTTTATATACTTGGATGAAAATGGTTTCATGTAATCCTGCAAATTAAAAATAAAAGGCCAATTTCTAACACTGAGCTGTAAACTCCTTATTGGTTGAAGTTTAATTAGTGTTCTGAAATTCTGTACCATCAGAAATGTAGAACTTTCGTAGAGAGTTTTTTGCTTTGTCTTTTGTGAGTCCTTTCTCCCGAAGAAGATTGCACGGGGCACAGGCTGAAACTGTCGGTCTTGTATGTCTACATGTCCTTTCCAGACCCTGGTAAACAAAAGGCACTTTCAAGTTTAAGTGTGTTTGCATGTTTTCTGACATCATGTTTTTCCCTGTCATAAGAATGTTGATACCTTTCATGTTTACTTCTGCACAGTTACATTGAACTAACTTGGAAAAAGAATTCTAATTATTTTGTACATGACTGAGATGAAACTTTTTAAAAAGTGGTTTTATCTATGTGATAGCCTCATTCACGTTTTACTAATTTTTAATTTCCTTTTAATTTAAAGGTGTTTATTATATTTTCTCACATTATGAAGTAGTCTAATGTGCCATAAAATATTATTAACTGCCATAAAAATTAAACTGCTACCCAGCATAATTCATTTACAGTCTTTTGTTACTCAGATTAGAAGTTCATAGACATCTAGTTCACTGTAGTGGCTCCCCATCCATGAAACAAACTATATAGACAAAAATATGTAATGGTAAAACCAGTCATACACACTGCAGGAAGGACTTGGTCACAAGCAGTTTTTGATCAATGTGTATACCATGTGACACAGGGGACTGAACTGCATCAGTACGAGACACAAAATCATTCTGATGTTTAGATGCATGTCTATCATTAGGAGACATGTGCTTGCACTGTGTCATTCTGACTTATATATTTCCAGGCAAGCCTTTGAGAAAATGCTGCAAAAGACAGAATAAAAAAAATATAAGCATCCTTTTATGTTTTAGTTTTCTCATTAGCCAATCATCAGATTAGCATTATTGGGCGAGACATGGGTGAGGATGAGGTGAGTTGTTGGCATTAAGAAGAAAGGCTTGACCAAACAGTTTATGAAGCTGTCAAGTGCTGACCAGACTACAGAAACAAGTTACAAGAGAAGATGGAAAAAAACAAATAAAAAGAAATAAATCTTGGCCAATTCTTACAGACATGTCCAACCTTTTGACATTGAACATGACATTGTCATTTATAAAACTCATATTTGAGAACTGCACACTTGAGTCAAAAAGAAAAAGCACACAAAAAGTTCTCTTGATGTTTTAAGTAAGTTTACAATTTTGTATTGCATCATGATTGTAGCTATTCTTGACCAAATATGGCCCCTGGGCCATAGACTGGGCAGGACTACATGATGAAAGCCATTTTTAATCAGTTATTTCAACTCTTGTTTAGAGCACAATAAAAGTGATTTATAGTCAAAATAAACATTGTGATTTACATTAAATAAAACATATTTTCATGGTTAAGTCAAAGAAGCAGCATATCTGAGGGAATTAAATATATTCAATTGCCAGCCTTCCACAAATTACATTTAAAATAAAAGAGAATGGAAGAAGTAAAACAGCCATTGATGAGCAAATAATAAACAAATTTTATAGAACTTGTTGTTTTTAAAAAGTGTAACATATTAAAATTATTTGTGTGCATGGTAACCTAATATTTCCACAATGATGTACTACAATGCTACAGTAATTTCATTTCATATCACATGAGAGAGTGCCCTGCTGTAGGTAGTCTTCATAAGTTTAGTATATAAGAAAGTCTTTTGTAAACTGCATTACATAATTCAACAATAACCTTTAAAAAATAGAGTTAGAAAGCTTCAAATAGTTTAGGTTTTGGGTACTTGAAAGATTGGCATTAAAATGATGCTGGAAGGTATTTTTGTTGCCCCTAAACTGAAAAGTAGAGGAACACCAATTTTCAAAAATGTACCCTTGTACCTTGACCTGTGTTCAAAACTTTAAATGATTTAAAGATTAAGAAAATGATCAAAAAAATGCTATTAGTTTAAAAGTTTCAAGTTTGTATGGTTTTAGAATTTCTCCTTTGTATAATTTTCCTGTCTTTGGAGATTAAAAAAGTCTCTTGAAATTTTGATCATGCCTATAATATCATTTTTTTTGTTGATTCTGAGGAAAGGAAGAACATTTTTGACTTAATGTATCCTGTCACGACAGGACAGTGATATGTTTGACAGAGACTTGCCAACACAGTTCAAGGGGTTCTTTTGATAGACAAAAATACAGAAACTTGGGAAGATACATATACATTTGGACCACGAAGAATGGCTCCACATAGCACAACAGAATTCTTTCACCTCTGCAGAGCTGTGAGCACTTCAGCTACTTTTCAACACACTTGCACCTATTAAAGATTTCACTGGGTCCAAAAGGATCACATTTCTTATTGCTATGAGTTGTGTTTTATCACACCCCTGGCCTCTTAGGAGAAGTTAATGTGAAAGACAGTCTCTGGCAATGGTCCTCATACTGAGATAATGCCTAGAATCTTTAAGACATTTAAAATTGTTTCCTATACAGAGTGACTTAAAAGCAAAAAATGTATTGTCTCACAGTGCTGGAGGGCAGCAGCCCAAGGTCAGGTTGTGGACAGGGTTGATTCTGAGCTTCCAGGAGTAACTCCTTCTCTGTGTCTTTCATGACTGCTGGTGGTTGGTAAGCAATCTGTGGCATTTTTTGGATACTTGAATTGCTTGTTCTCTGCCTCCATATTTTATGTCATTCTCTATATTGCCTGTCTGTGTCCAATATTCTTTTTACAGGAACATCACTCATACAGTGATTGGGCTCCACACCACCTCCCAGCATAATCTCAACGTAACTAGGTCTATCTGAAATGAGAATATTTTCAAATAAGGTCATATTATGATATCCAGAAAGATAGGATTTCAATATTTAAATGAGTAGAGGGGTAGAATTCAGTCTATAACAGAGTATTGAGGAGAAGAGTACTTTTGGAACCTGATGGAGGCATGGATGGATGGGGTGAAGCTGAGAATAGTTCAGGAAGAGGTTTCAGAGATTATAACTATTTTACCTGTTTTGTATTATAGATGGTGGTGGTGGTCATGCTTGTGTGTGTGTGTGTGTGTGTGTGTGTGTGTGTGTGTGTGCATGCACGCATGCAAGTATATCTGTGTCAGTGTCTGTGTATGGTATGTCCCATCCTGAGACTTCTGCTGGATTCTTGAAACTGTGGGAAATACTAAACTTTGCATAGACTGTTCCCGCCCCCTGCTGCCCCTTATATATACCAATGGACAAGTTTAACTTAAAAATTAGACTCATGGGCTCCAGGAGTCCAGTTGAAGAGAGGGAAGAGGGATTATATGAGCAAGGGGGGTGGTCAAGATCATCGTGAGGAAATCTACAGAGACAACTGAACCAAGCTTGTTGGAACTCATGAACTTTAGACCAACAGCTGGAGGCTGCATGGGACTGGACTAGGCCCTCTGCATATGAGAGACAGTTGTGTAGTTTGGTCTGTTTGAGGGGCCCCTGGCAGTGGGATCAGGATCTATCCCTGGTACTTGAGCTGGCTTTCTAGAGCCCATTACTTATGGTGGGATGCTTGCTCAGACTTGATGCAAGTGTGGGTCTTGGTCCTGCCTTAACTAAATGTACCAGGCTTTGCTGACTCTCCATGGGAGCCATTACCCTTTTGGAGGAGGGGATGGGGGAATAGGGGATGGGGGAGAAGGCTGGGGGGTAGAGTAGGAAGAGGGATGAGAGGGGGATCTGTGGTTGGTATGTAAAATGATTAAAATTTTTTTTAAATAAAAAAAAAAACATTAGTCTCATGGTCCTGGAGAGATGACTCAGTGGTTAGAAGCACTGGTTGCTTTTACAGAGGTTCAGTTCCCAGCACACACATACAATGGCATATAACCATCTGTAATTCCAGTTCCAGGGCATTTGACATCATCTTCTGACCTCTGCAGGCACCAGACATCTATACAGTACTCTTACATACTTGCAGACAAAGCATTCATATGCCTAAGAAATTTGGCTCAATGAAAAATTAACAAAAATAAGAAATAATGAAATAGAAATATTGTAGCAGTGCATGAGCATATCAGTGTTCCTCACATATATGTGAAACAGGATTTATTTATTATATTTAACACTTAGCTTATCTGGCATCAGCTAATTCCATAGTTTACTGTTCATTCCATTAAAATTGCTTATTGAGTTTCTACATGTGTCCGGAATCGTGAAATAGAAGCATAAAACTTACTTTTTGATGATTCACTTTTGAAGCCCCTAAAACTCCTTAGAAGAATCACCCTTAAGACAGAACACACTTGTTTATCATCTGATGAGGCTTGTGTGGCATATCTACATTTAACGGCTGATAATCACTCTTGACCACATCATCACAGACATTAAGCCACTTCTACAGTCTTTGTCTATACCATCAGCAGTTGGTGTTTTGTGGTTCGGGGTTACCAAGCTTCATTTGGGACAGTAATAGAAATTTCCAAAAAGGAAATCCTGCAACCAAAGTAAATGTGTGGAGTAAGAAATGGGGCAATGTGATAGCTATTGTAATTGATGGATACATTTCTAGAGAAGAGGGTTGTGGCCAGCAACTAATACACAATGTGTTATTACAACTCTGGGAGACACAATATGATTAATTAGAGTAAAAGGCAGTAGGTTGTCAAGTGAGCCACAGAAGAAACTAGCTAATATGAGTCATGAGTTAGTTATTAATAATCCCAAATCTGAATAGTTTCTTCCCTGGGACCACTACGACCATACACTTTAAGAAGCTTCAATGCTGGTGAGACTTTATGAATAGCTTCTGATGTTTCAAGGTGATTTTATGAATAGCTTCTGATGTTTCAATCTCGCAGCAAAGCCCCCTATCTTCCAACTCTTAAAATCTTCCCATTCCCTCTTCTGCACTGTTACCTGAGCCTTAGGTGTGGGAGTGTGTAGAGTATCCATTGGGACTGGGATCCACAATTCTGCATTTTGATTAACATTATATGGACTTAACAGGTTATATTTAGGAGACTGTATATATATATATATCCATGAATTTTAGTGGGGAAAGAGAAAGGAGAAACATAATCAAATTATAATCCCCAAAATAAAGGATGATACCCAGTTAGTTAATACTCCAATATACCTTTAGTGTTCCATATAAGTCATTGCATGTTATGTCTTTATTTTGAATCTGACCAGGAACTAACGATCAAATTCAGTAAAGGCACAAATTGCTTGAATTGTTGTTGTTGCAGCCTCCATCAACAGAGCAATGACTGCTGCTCAGCCTAGGTGGAGGCTCCAGAGCCTTCCTCTGATGCACTTTAGTATATAACTTATTCAAGTTGGTGAACTTCTCTTTTGTCTTGTCTGTTGATCTTACACTGATTCTTATTTATGAGGCCTTCTGCCTCAGTCCAGAAATTCATCACCCAGTGAATCAGCTCCACATTCTGACCATGTCATATGTGACTTAGTCTTCTGTACAGGGCTGATCAGTCCGCTCCATTTTGTTTATACAGGACATGCTTTGTCATAGTTGATAGATGGAAGCGTCTTTACTATAAGACGATAAGAACTAGCTCTATTTGAAGTCAATCCTTATGTCCCTCTTAGGAAGCACATCTTTATCTCCTTCCAGGGCCACAGTTCAAAGTCTGACTGATGTTAGGATGTGTGGGGATTTTACCTTTCTTTGCCAATAGTAAGATTCATAGGAAGCATCAACCAATGATTGACTGTTCTTTCCACACTATATTCCACATTGTTTCCTAAGTTGTCACATGATCCTTTAACAAACTTTTTTTTTTTCACATTCAGATTTTCCTATCCTACTGTGGCAGAGGGGGGTGGGCTATGACACAAATGGAATGCGTTTCTTCGTGTCATGACAGCAAGTGTTGAGGTATTCTTTGTGTATAGAAGAGTATACAGTTGTATATAGGCAGGGATAAAAGTTAGGATTTGA
The DNA here is from genome assembly GCF_049852395.1 of Peromyscus maniculatus bairdii. Classification (NCBI taxonomy): domain Eukaryota; kingdom Metazoa; phylum Chordata; class Mammalia; order Rodentia; family Cricetidae; genus Peromyscus; species Peromyscus maniculatus. Next base: position 14,108,734 of record NC_134868.1, read on the forward strand.
GAAGAAGCAAAAGAAGAGAAAAAGGGAAACCCCACAAAATTAAAGTCGCTGATGGGAGAAGTAACGATATAAAGGAACTAAGCATTATTAAAACCACAGATGGGTGGCTGGGAAGACAACTGGGGGTAAGAGCACTTGCTGTGTAAGCATGGGGAGGTGAGTTTGAAGCCACAGAATCCGTGTGTAAGTGGGGCATGATTGCATGTGTCTGTAACAGTGTTGATCCAGGGACTTCACTGACTAGCCACCAAAGGGTGAGCTTCAGGTTCAAGGAGAGAACTGGTCTGGTAGAATAAGGGGAGGGCTGTAGAGGAGGAGGGCTGTAGAGGAAGACAGCTAAGGTTAATGAGAAAAGAGTTCATCGGGGCATATTATCTTCCTGGCACTTGAAAGACAGACAGACTTTGGATAGAGAAGATTGTTGTGTGTGGATGTGAAATAGCCTATCAGTATTTGACCTCTTCTGTCATTCAAATTCTGTTCATAATGGTAGTGGTTGTGCCTTTATTTGCTCTTCACAGGATTTTTTTTTTTTTGTAAAATACTGTTATATACTGGTAAGTCAGTTTATAAATTATCTTGATATTTAAAAATTAAATATAGCAGAAGTAGAATTAGGAAATAACAATAAAAGGCTTTGCTAGACCATGTGATTTTACAAGTAAATAGTCAGTATGTTAAAATACCACAATTATTATCAATACATAATGTAAGTATAATGCTGTTGTTATGGTGTTTTTTCCTTTTGTTTTAATGTTCAATTTTGAACTCTGAGACAGTGCTGGGCACTAAGCTATCACTTGCTCAGTGTGAACGTTCCTGTAGTCAGATGAGATTTTAATGACCTCTCCAGATTTTGGAGAGGTTTACATGTAGCCCAGGGCAACAAACAATGAAGCTATATGTATTTTTATTTTGTAAGTATATTTTACGTGTCTTAGGCTCATATTTTGTCTTGAAAGCTCATGAAATAGCTCTCCTTTCTAGTAATGTTCTAAGACTGTGCATCATACCCCTGAAGACTGCTGTAGTGAGGTTGTGGTGGCTCAGGAGGAATCAGGAAAGATTTGGGAGAGCTTATTGAAGGATTTAAGGAATTTAGAAATGTTCAAAAACCCTGTGAAACTTATACCACAGGTATTGATATTTGGGGATGACTGTGTTGTCAATAGAGGTTGTGTCAAAGGATAGAACTGTGGTAGGTGGAATTTAGCCTGATCCTCTCAGTACCAGAGATTTTCTGCATGGACAGAGACAGGGGTCTCACATTTAGCTCGATCATAATGGGTATTGACCTTCTCCTGCTGCGGTCAGGCTGAAATTGTCCCTACTCTCTCACTTTGTCTTTCTTAAGAACCCAAATCTCTCTCTTTTTTCCTGCTTGTTTCTCTTTTTCATAACAGTACTGGCCCCTTCAGGACATATACTGGCTTCTCTTTTTATTAGAAAAGAAAATATTGCTTAATAACCCTCCCAAATGGACAATGTAAACCAATACACTTTGGATGCAGGGGTCAGATATCTCTAAGTGAGGAACAAGGACATGAGTCTAAATGCACTGTTACAGATGGCTTAACTATAGGCATCATAGCCATAGAGCAGAACTCTTGTGACATGTGGAAATTTCCGTGTATTTACTGAGGCCAAGGAGAGGGTATGGGTTTGCTTGTTGACTTGTACAGTGATGCCAGACTCCCTCGTATGCACCCACTTCACAGGTTTATGAGGGAATGGATAGCATGGAAATATGGACAGCAGTGAAGAAGGGAAAAGTGACCCTTGGAATTACCTCACCAAGCAGAGGTGGGTTCTTAAGAAATTACAATGTGGAGTGTGCCTCCTAATATAGTGCTTTTTGAAGCTCTGTTTGCTTTATTATATATGAAATGCTGTTATCTTTTTTTTAATCTCAATTCACATTTAGGTCTCTGTAGGGTTTACAGAACCAGTAATGACAGCAAAGGTAGCTCCTAGGGGCACAAATTTCTTCTTTCCTCTCTCTTTCCCTTCTTCCCTCCGTTCCTTCTCTCCTTCCTTCCCTCCTTCCCACTTTCCTTTGTCCTTCTTCTTTCTCCTTTTTATCCTCTCACTTCTTCCTTCCTATTTCCTCCCCTCTAGTTTGCTTTCTATTGCTGTGGTAAGATACTATGACCCAAAGCAACTTGTAGAAGAAAGGGTTTATTTCTTTCATAGCTTACAGTTGTAATGAAGTTCGGGACAGGAGCTCAATGCAGGAATCTGGAAGCAGAGACCCTGGATGAACGCTGTTTACTGGCTTGTTCCCCATGGCTTCAACAGCCTCCACCTAGGACCATCTATCTGTTTAGGGGTGGTAGTACCCCCTGCCATGGTCAGGCCCTCCCACATCAATTATCAATCACCAATCGAGAAAATGCCTTATAAATTTGCCTACAGTCTAATATAATGGAGGAATTTTCTCAGTTGAGGTTCCCTCTTCCCAGAGGACTCCAGCTTTTGTCAAACGGATAAAAAACTAATCCAAACAGATCTCTCCCTCTCTTGTTTCTTCTTTTCCCCTTCAGTCATTCCTTTAAAAATTTGCTTTTCTTCCCCCCCCCCACATTTCTAGAACATTCCATCGAAGTCTGATAGTCTCAAGTTTTATAGACCTAACATGTCATTTTCATCTAAAAAAAAAGAGAAATCTCTGGAGCAGTTGTTAAAGTTTTATATTTATTTCTACAAAAAAAAAATCTATTTCAGTGACGGCAGGCTCTACTTTTGGCACAAAAATTTTGCTGTGCTTTTCAGTCCAAATCAAGCCATATTCTTCCTCCTGCTGTCTGTAGCTGCAGCGCTTCAGAAGCCACCACTGGGCTTTGCTCCCTTGCTGACATAAGTGCTTGTCCCTCAGGGAAGGCCCTGGAGGGGAGCCCGCATATTTAGCAATCAGAAGGATTCTCTCAGAGAGACAAAGAATAAAAATTCCAGCCACCTTTTGAACTAGTAAAAGTAAACGTGCTCTATCCCAAGCTTCCACGGCCTGGGGAGGAAATAAAGGATGTAAGAGGAATGTAGATGGTAAATGAATTTGTATTAAATTCTGAGGAAGGCAACGAATATCTCAAGGTGAAATTTTTCTTTTATTTCCAACTTAGAACAGATGAAAAAGAAGTCTACAGTATTTACTGTTCCAGGAAAACGAGTTTTGTTCCCAATATATTAAAATACAATCTATGGGTTCATTCTTTGTGGGAGATGAACTTAACATTTTGATTAAATTTTCTGGTGAGAGGTTCTATATTAGAAGAGATAAAACTCTCTCAGTGGTGGTTGTATTCTGAAAACACTGAAGGCATCTCTTATGTCCTGTCTATAGGGGCAGTTAACCTAGAGGCCCTCTCTGGGTGTGCTGGCTTAGGGTTGCTTTGTCTCCACAACACATTGGTTATGGAATGCAAGGGTTCTGGGCTTGGCAAAAAGTTTAGTGAGTGCTTGGAAATGCCTGTGGGAGGTTCTAGGAAACAAAACACCCTGCTGCTGGTGACCCTTCATTCAAGTGATGTGAGCTCAAGAGTACATAAAGGTTTTTCCAGCATGATATCTCCACTTCACTGGTTCATCATCAGTCTGAAGAAGGCTCACATCTCAGGGTATCATTCACTCCGGGCCACAGGGAGGCACATACAGTTAATAGTGGAAGCAGAGAGTGACCCTTGGGGGATTCTTTTTGTCATCACTGCCTGCACATTCTTGGTTCATGAAATTTATTGTTTCTTGTGTCTCCCCAAAGGATTTAGGACATGTCACCAAATCCCCAAATCCTACAAAGCTGAGTGCCTTGTAGGTTCATGGGATAGTAAGTAGCCTAATGCAACAAGCAAATACATATTTTATTACTAATTTAAGTTAATAAGTAACCTCTTACCACAGTGAATTTATTGGCCTATGTAGTAGCCCTGGTTAGTCTTCTTGATAAATTCAAACAAGAAATATGGAATTCATGCTCTGTGCCCCTCATTCACCTGGCTCACATGGGAGCTTTGACCCCCAAGGCTTGTCATTCTATTTTTCACAGGTAACAAGAAAAGGAAATAATAATGAGATTGTACAGCATAATATATTTGTACTTATCATCACTGGTTTAAGTCATTCCAAAAGAAGAGACAGATGCTGTGCACAAAGCTCCATGACCTTCATGGTTTATACTTACTGACTACCTCTAGTCTACCCAATAGGGACTGATGCTGTTGCTAGTAGTTTGGGATATTGGTCTTCGAAGAAAGAGTATGTGGATGTGAATCCTTGCTCTATTGCTTCTTAGCTGTGTGACCGTAGATAGTTCACTTACCCTAGTCTCAAATGTCTCCTTTACCAAATGGAGACATCAATGGTGCTGGGTACCAGGGCCTTCAGAGGATTATGTGAGTTAGTGGATGTAAAACTGTTGGAATGGTGCAAGGTATGGGAAAATCCCTCTTCATATATGCTAAATAAAGTCCTATTGTCTCAAAGTCTAAAAGATGTATGAATGAACTGAGTTTCATTTCAAACTAGAATACCTGGCTGATATTTAAAGAGAATTTTCTTCCCTTCTAAATCATAGGAAAGGGAGTATTATTAAGTAGATGAAATAAATTATAATTTATATTTAAATCTAAATAAGTGATAAAATAGATCACATGAAATGTTTATAAATTGAAGAGATCAATAATAACATGATGACAATCATATTTTGTAACTATTTTTGGCTGTTAATAGTAAGATGACATTATAAATTGTTAGCCAAATGTTTTGGGCTCCACCATCCTCTCTCTCTCTCTCTCTCTCTCTCGTCTCTCTCTCTCTCTCTCTCTCTCTCTCTCTCTGTGTGTGTGTGTGTGTGTGTCTTATACAAGTTCTTTCTCAAGCACACACATACTCACAGAAAGTTACTTGAACTTGGCTGCCACTGCCACTGAGGTCACAGCAAGCCCAACAGCAGTGGAAGAAGAAACACTGACCTTTCTGCTTTCAAAGTTCAAAATTCTGGCTTTAAAAATAATGCTGGATAAAGTACTGAGATAAGAAGGAAGCAAGCGAGAATGCCAGGGTGTATGTTGCCAATAGGAGGCTGTAAAGGACACTCTGTACTTGGGGACTGGATTGAGGCTTTTTAGAATCATCAGATCTGTCAGCAGACGTGTGAAGCAGAAGGTGTCTCTGTGCCATTTATCTTGGATGGGACTCTGTTTCCTTCTGTGTTGGCAGTGAACTGGAGAGGGCTCAGGGGATCACTGGGAAAAGAGATATGGAAATGCCTTCACCGTAATCATGGTTCTGAGAAGTTGAGCCTTGTCCTAATTTGCTTTCTGTGGCTGTGCATGAATACCATGACCAAATGTATCTTGGAGAGGAAAGGATTTATTTCATGGTATTGCTTACAGTCCATTATGAAGGGATGTCAAGGAAAGTATTCAAGGCAGGAGCCTGGAGATAAGAACTCAAGCAGAGGCCACAGAAGAAAGCTATTTATTGACTTGCTTCCCCATGCTCTCATTCAACTCTCTTCCTTATATCTCCCAGGACAACCTGCCCATTGGTAGGACTGCCCACAGTGGGCTGGGCCCTCCTACATCAATCATAATCAAGAAAATGCTCCCTGAGACTCGCCTATAGGCCAAACTCATGTAGACAGCAGTTGAGGCTCCCTCTTTCAAGATGACCCTAGCTTGTTCCAAGGTGACAGAAACTAACCACCACAGTCCTCTACACGTCCTTTGGAAAAGACATGGAAATTGGTTGACAAAGAGTGAGAACGGGAGAGGAAGAGTGAACACAGACTTGAACGATGTCTATACTTGAATGAGTTGGGGCAGTTGCCTAATAAGGAGTAGACTATGTGACTAAATCTCTGAGGCAGAGGCTTCAACAACAGATGACAGCTGGTCTATAGGCTTACCCACTCCTGATGGAAGGATTATGATCCATAAGAGAAAAGAGAAATATTACTCAGTCAAAACATCTAAGGAATGAATTATACATGGATCAATGCAGAATTTGCTAAAATGATCTTAAATTGACAGACTCATTAACCCTTTGTTAACAAAGATTTCTACAACCGACTATAAGGGCAGTTAGAGTTAGAAACTACATGTAGTTATTAAACTATTACAGAGTCATGCATCTGAGCTTCTCAGATTGAGAATGTTCCACCTCTCTTACTACACTGCAGCAGACAAAGTGAGAAGTGAGGTCATGTGCCAAGTAAAGTCTTTCTCTTAAAGGAGAAGGACTACTGCATTGAGAAAAACATGAGGGAGAAGAGAACAGAATAAAACAGAATAAAAGGAAAGTATGAGCCAAAAGTTGAACCACCACTGATTAAAAAATTGTATTGAGGTTTTCATAATTTCAACTTATTCAGGAAATATGAAAAGGCCTCCCTCATTAGGTAACTTTGTTGACACAGAGTGTGCCATTACTTTAGTTTCTTACCAATTATCTAGAGCACAGCACTATCGACATTTCCATTTGGGCAACTTCTTGTTGGGGACTACTCTGCACATTGTAGGATATTAAATAGCATCCCTGGCTTCTATCCAGTACATTCCTAACTTTATTTGTGACAACTACAATTACCCCCTGACATTGACAAATGTCCCTTGTGGGGCACAGTCACCTCCAATTGAACCACTGTTCTGCAGTATAAATTCTTACTATATAAATGTGTCCTTGACTATAATATAGAACGCTAAAACATCACTCTTCCACATATAGCATTGGTTGTCCATGAAAGGTAAGATACAAGAGATATACTAAAGTGTGAGGGAATCTTTGAAAATGATAAGTGCTTCAATTTTGTAGGGCTAGGTCCTAGAAATATTACATACATTTTCTTTAGAATGACACCCAAGTAAATGTCATTGAAATTCAAGACCTTGATCCTGAGAATGGTTATTGAATACATTCTGAGAGCCACTTTCTATTTTATCTAAAGTGTTGCCTTTCATGCCCAATTCTACATTCTATTTCCCAGAGCTTAATCTCATGTGTGTCTCACCTTCAGACTGTCTCCAGAGTCTGGGCGTGCTGATAAAGGAAAGAAAAGGCTGATATCAGAGAAATTCCTCAGAGAGAGGGAAGGGACAGAGAGAGGAGAGGAGAAGAGAGGAGAGGAGATGAGAGAAAAGAGGAGAGAGAGAGAGAGAGAGAGAGAGAGAGAGAGAGAGAGAGAGAGAGAGAGAGAGAGAGAAGGCTACTAATAAGTGCTACCACAAAGTATGGGGCTGTAAGGAGGAAGAATAAATCACCGACTGGCTGAGGGCACATCCGGTGTTTCCCAATGAACTTAATGAGATATTCTGCAACACTGTGCCTTAAAAGTTTGTAGATTAAGTAACAACCTAAAAATGTTATAAAATTAATATGAACAAGTCGATAGAAAGGGGAAAAACCACCACTTGACTGTCACACTTATGTACCAGCCCCGTTTTCCCCCTAAGCAGAGTTTCACTTAGGTTTCAGAGGGAAGATAACGTATAAATATTTCATTCTCAGGGAAACTGAGACTCCGAAAAGATATTTTCTCTAGTTTCTGAAACTGGGTTCAGTGATTCTAAGACTTACTGACAGTTTACTGTGGAGCGATTTATATTGTCACACCCACAGATCCTCTGGTGTTTTAATAATTTGTATGATTTATGGGTTTGGATATGAAGAGCTCAATGTCTTCATCATGTTATCTGATTCCCAGGCTTATCTTTTCCGTTTGAGTGAGGATTTGTATGTATGATTAATTCAGCAATTTGAACTGAAAAATATTTGTCCCTTAATGAGTTCCCAGGTGGCCTGCAAACCCATCTTTCAGATAAGATGGAAATTGTTCTGTCTCCCTTCAGCAGGGAGCTCGTGGAGTAACGGGAGTCAGTCCGTAGTTACTGTGGGAGAACTGATCCGGTCCCCAAAGCGCATGCTAAGACGAGACCGAATTTCTGCTGCTGGTCCTTTCATCTGAGAAATGGGAAAGCGATGTTGGCCATTTTATCAGCTGCCATGTGCTGTCATCTGTCTCACCCCCAGCAGTTTTCTGGTCTGGGGATGCTACTTGTTTAGCAATTCATACAGCATGGCTTATCTGCGGATCCAGTCCCTAAAACTTCCGCCACGCTGGCCACACAAACAAGTGTGAGATGGGAACACTTCCGCACTTCTTAAATATTTAACTGTCGCAGAGATGGAGCACCAGGGGTCCCCTTCTTCCTTCACTCCTGGTGAACTTTTAGCGCGGATTAGCTGAGATCATGTCCCTACCAGATGTATCTCTAACCATCCATTTGAAGGCATTTCTAAGATTTTTCAGACATTATTATTGATGTTTGCTGAGGAGATGTAGAAGTGATGCTGAGATAGCATCTGGCTAAGTTATCCATTCGGTTTCAAGAGGTGATTCTAAGGCTCATTAACTCAGCATCCCCATCAGCCAATAATGAGCACCCTAGTGTAACTATTCAAGGGCTGAACATGGTACTTCCTGTCTGTTGGCTTTATGGAGAAATCTTTAAAAGAAAAATCAATCCATGCAAGATGGTTTGAAAAGTATCACTGTTGACTGGCTATTTCCATTATCCGGATTTTAGTATAAAAACTTTTAGTTCCGAAAAAAGAAAGTAGTTTTGTATCCCATATACATTACCCAACAAAATACGTTAAAGAAAAGCATCTCCATAAAGCAGAGTGAGTCATTTCATTGAGGGGTAGGCTGGCATTTTAGTGACTTGTCATAAATAGTGCCCTGGGACTAAGTAAACTGAGTTTAATGATGAGTTTTACAAGGTAGTTTGTTCCTTCTTCTGGGCTCAATGACCTTTTCCCGAGAGAGGAATTTATGTGAAATCTACATTTCTCTTTTATATTCTTCCAAACCTTTAGCTCACTAACGAGGAACAGAAAAGATAAGAGGGAATAAAACATAAAACTGAAAGTATGTAGGGTGGGAGGGAGAAGGTTTTTATCCAGAGAAACAATCCAATGGCATGCAAGAGACAGCTTTGTGCTCCGAAGGGGAAATACAGAATTTTAGATGGCTGAGGGACTAATTAGTGAAAAAAGCATAATCTAGTGCAATGGGTAATCTAGATTCTCCTGGCATACCCATGGGTCTTCAGTAAATGGTACCACTGTTTACATTCTATCTTGGCCAAAATGTACTGATGCTTTCCTTGGTTACTTCCCACACCGGTCATTTCATTCTTGTTGATTTCTAAAGTGTATCCATGTCTCCATGTTAGTGGAATGCTCTGGTCCTCATCACCATCATCTTTTACTGTGGCTGCCCAGACATGTTTCCTTGCTGGTCTCACTGGTTCTGTCTACCCTTGCTGCTGATAGCATATCTACTACAGTATAGCTACAAGATCTTTGCAAATCAAATTCTTATCATGTTATTCCCCAGTGTAGAAAAATGTAATGATATGTGAATTATTTTCTGTGTATGCATATATATACAAACAATAATCATGCTGTAGCTGTCAGGTTTTATGTGTTTTCAGTAGAACATTAAATCATCCAAGTTTCTTTATTTTCTAGAAGTGGGACTTTATCAAAATGCCTTACTCTGCTAATGAGTAGAAATCCCAACACATTTCTTGTAGTGAATGATGCATGTTTCTTAAGTATTCTAGATTTTTGTGTTTAGTTGTTGATTAATTCAATCTTTTGAGTATTCATTTGAATTTGGAGAGTCCTGGCTATATGCTAGGCATTATTCTTGAGGTTTCAACAGAAATGGATAATTCTGGATACTAGAGGCTTAGTTCCCAATGTGATAATTCTTAGTTTTATATTCAGTTTTTACTTCCAATGCTTGTCATAACACAGCAATGATAGTGGTAGAAATATGAATGACTGTAACTGGAATAGTTAACAATTACTTAAGAGGTTTTCATGACTGGAGTTTTATTAAGGCATTCATGTATATTATCTTGCAGTATGTTTATGGTCACCTGCAAGATAAGTGCTAATATTATTCCCATTTTACATGTGGGAAAGTTGATTTTGACAAGTAACTTGGGCAATGGAACAAAGCTAGAAGGTCCTGGAGAAGCTTTTTCCAGCTTTCTTTTCTTTTCTTTTCTTTTCTTTTCTTTTTTTGCTCTATTTCCTTTTATCCTTTCTTTATTTCATTCTTTTTTTTTTTCGAGACAGAGTTTCTCTGTGTAGTTTTGCTCCTTTCCTGGATCTCATTCTGTAGACCAGGCTGGCCTTGATCTCACAAAGATCTGCCTCCCTCTGCCTCCCAAGGGCTGGGATTAAAGGCGTCTGCCACCGCCCGGCTTCATTTTTTTTTTTTTTTAACACAGGCGCAATTTTATTAAAGTTTGAGAGGAAAACAACAGGACAAGCTAAATAACTAAATCTTGGCAGATCACAGAGGAGGGAGATGGAGAAGAGGAAGAGAAAAAAAAATCACACCTTAGTTAGAGTCCAAGACAGTAGGCAGTGTCAGCAATGGAGGTTGGCAAGCAGCTTAATGGCTGATCATGGAGTAGTAGTGCTGGGGTAGAAGTTTTATAAAATGAGTGAGAAATCCTAGTGTCAGGGAATGCAAGCCTAGGCTTCTGGCTGGTATTCAAAATAAAAGGGATAGCAATGAGGAAAAGGAAAAGTCTCATTGACTCTAGACTACCTCCATTGCCGACTCTGCCTACAGTCTTGGACTCTAACTAAGGTGTGATTTTTTTCTCTTCCTCTTCTCCATCTCCCTCCTCCTGTTATCTGCCAAGATTTAGGTATTTAGCTTGTCCTGTTGTTTTCCTCTCAATCTTTAATAAAATTGCCCCTGTGTTTTAAAAAAAAAAGAATGAAGCTGGGCGGTGGCACACACCTTTAATGAGAGAGAACTAGGAAGGCAGGGAAAACTTTGCAAGGTTTTGCTACTGTATTTCTCATAAAATTGATGTAAATTTGCTTGTTAAGAATGGCATTGAAGCCGGGTGGTGGTGGCACATGCCTTTATTCCCAGCACTCGGGAGGCAGAGCCAGGTGGATCTCTTTGAGTTCAAGGCCAGCCTGGTCTACAGAGTGAGATCCAGTATGGGCAACAAAACTTCACAGAGAAATCCCTGTCTCCAAAAACCAAAAAAGAATGGCATTGAAAATGTCTCATTTTTTTTTCTCAAAATAAAAGACTGAAAATGAACTGGCATTATTACTTCAAGGAAAATTTTCTTGAGAAGAGTTGATTATTTTCTTCATGTACAAAGGAAAATTTATACTGGACATTATAAGCAAGACATGTGGCACATGCCGAGTGCAGAACATGTTTGGTTTGCTAGCAAGGTAGGAAGGAAATGGCTATGGTGTGAATGTGTAGGTCTCCTCATAATTCAGGTTAAAGCTGAATGATATTAAGAGGCAGGATCTGCAAATGGGGAGTTTAGGCAAAGTCTCCCAAAAAGGCTTAGGAGGCAAGTCCAACAGGAGCAGGGATTGATCAAGAAAGAAATCTATGAGTTTTTTTTCCCCTTAACATGCTTTCATGGGTGTCTCTTCAGTGAGCCACCATGAAAAGTAACCAAATGTAAAACTACTTTAAGCTTTTCATAAAGGGCATCAATATTGAGTTTAAGGTGAATCACTTTTATGCAAAACATATCAAAAAAAATCCTCACTCCAAGTGCATCTTTTTATTGCTACACTGATGACCAAACAACCTCCCAGGGGATGGAAGAGTCCACTGTGCAGCTGACCTCCACTACATGGAAAAAGTTTTGGGTTAGATAGTCTTTGCTACAGGGTGTTCATCAGCATCACTAACCTGGACCAGTTGAATGACCCTTCACCCTTATCCCAGACCAGTTTTGAAAACCATGGATATCTTCAGACTGCTGTGGGATGTTCTGTATGTTAAATGTGTTTCTCTGATTGGATAATAAATAAAACACTGATTGGCCAGTAGCCAAGCAAGAAGTATAGGCTAGACAAGGAGAGAGGAGAATTCTGGGAGATGGAAAGCTGAGGCAGAGAGATGCTGTCAGCCACCTCCATGACAAGTGAGATGTAAGGTAAGCCACGAGCCATGTGGCAACTTATAGACTAATAGAGATGGGTTAATTTGAGATATGGGAACTAGATAGCAAGAAGCCTGAGGCATTAGGCCAAAAAGTTTAAATAATATAAGCGCCTGTGTGTTTATTTTATAAGTGGGCTGCAGGACTGCAGGGGTTTGGCAGGACCGGGAGAGAAACTCTAGCTACATCAGACATTGAAATTTGTCTGTTTACTTGGATTTGTGGATTCAAAGAGATCCTCTGGGCTTTTTGTTGTTCTGAATTAACGTGCAGAATGCTCAGGAGCAAAGTGCTCACAAGCAATTTCATTGCAAAAGTGAGGAAATGCACAGTACTGCACTGCGATTTTCCTTATGGAATAAAAAAATAAACATGATAAATGGATGCAGATGTATGATGAATTAGTTCTTTTGCCAGAAATTTGCCCTTAAATGCCTAGAATTTAAGCAGGGATTTCCTCTAAAGACATAGATATGTCTAAAGGAAATAATGGGGTTACATAGTTTAAAAGAATTTCTGTGTCAGTTCTCTACAACTGTATTAATCTGACACTATTCTGTTCACGATAATATGCAAGTCAAAGCGGTCATTGTTTTCCAGAAGACCAGATGCCCACTTGTGATCTTGTAAGATGAGTAACAGGGGCCAGGGAAATGACCTATCTGGCAAAATGCTTGCCATGTTATCATGAGGACCTAAGTCAGATCCCCCCCGCCCCCCCCACACACACAAAGTCCAGTCCAGTAGCATAGATCTGTAATCCAAATGCTGGAGACAGAGAGACAGGAGGATTCCTGATGCTCCTTGAACAGAAAGATTAGCAGATTTGGTGACTTCCAAGTTCAGCCAGAGACCCTTTATTGTAAAATAAAGGAACATTTTGAGGAAGGTACCTGATGTCAATCTCTAGGCTCTACACACATGCATACAGTGTACCGCACATCTGTACACAAACATGCATGCAAATGTGGTCACACACATACAAAGAATATGGAAAAACACTAAATGGAAATTCTGCTTTCTCTTGGCTTGAAGAAGTTCATGTAATCAGTTTTATAGGTTTTTAACATATTTGTCACGATTTTATATTTGTTTATTTTGGACTTTTAATGTGGTAGTCACTTCAGATCCCACAGAGTTCTAGCATTTGATGAACATTTGAAATGTCTTGTTCACTAATTTGCCTCCTGAGAAGCCATTTCATTTTCTGATGGCCTTGGAGAAGGGGTGGGAGTAGGGAGTGTGCTCCCCAGCCATCCTAGAAAGGCTTTTCATAGTAGGGAAAGAAGGTAACATTGGTTATTTATAACACAGTTCTTTAGCCCTTCCAAGAGTTCCTGTGGGGAGAAAATGAATTTTAGTTCCTTCGTTACAGACAGCAGAGGCAGCAGTTTGAATAGCTTACATTGCTCATCCAGGCTTCTTATCATTAAAATCTCAGAAGTCCTGCCTTGGATAATCCACTCTGTATGTTATCTCTGCCATAGATGAGGATGGAATGGCAGTCTATATTTAAGGGCTTATAATACTGAGCTCATAAATCTGTTGCTTTCAGGTAACACTAACTTTGCTAATAAAGTGATAGGCAATGAAATAATTTACACATGATATGTATTTTGGTCCCACAGCCTCACACTGCACGATGAAATCCAGCCTTTAAAATGTCTACATTAGAGTTCTAGGTAGATTACTCAGTGGTTAAGGGCACTGGCTGCTCTTCCAGAGGACCCAGGTTCAATTGCCAGCACTCACATGGCAGCTCACAACTCTCTGTAATTCCATTGCCTGGGGATCCAACACTGTTCTCGCCTCCACAGGCACTCATGTGGTGCACAGACATACATGCAGGCAAAACACCTCCCCCACATACATAAATAAATTAAAAGAAAAATGTTTTTTAAAATCTCTAAACTAAATGTGTATGTTAGTAACTTGAATCCTTAAATATGTATTTTCAATACAATTTTTAAATTTTAATGCAAGCAAAAGGTAAATTTCAGATTCTCCAGCAATCTACTATTTCCTTTTTAAAAACAATGTCTGATTGACTTAGTCAGTCTCATTTGCTATAACTAACATTTATAGGCATAAAATAGTGATAATTAATACTGTTATGACTTTTATTATTTTTTTCCTGTTCTTGAAAAATAACTGATACCATTTCATAAACTTATTGAAAAGATTATACTTGGTATTAGTTTAAAATTGAAAGCTTTGTCACTTTAAGTTCTCCTACTTTTAAATATATGTGATTCCAAAAATGCTTAAGTTTATTGCAAGAATTTTAGGAATTTCACTTACTGATGCTTGAACAATTTAATGAAGTTGTGATTTGTTATGCATTATAGCTACTTTTTTATTGCTAATAGTTTCACAGTATTTTTTAAATTAAGGCTTCAGTCTTCAAGGTCAGGTTCATTATTTCCTTTCCTTCCAAAGGGTTTTCTTTTCCAGCTCCCTTTCTCTAGAACAGAACTACTTGGAGACCTCTGAAAGCTTACTCTACTAAACATATTTGAAGTTTTAATCCTTACTTATTTGTATCCAATCTTGCTGAGTCCTATCAATATGCACATTCACGCAATTCTTAAGTAATTACAAAAATATCTTACTACTCTTTCAACAGGTATTGCTCTAATTTGAGTACTATCAGCAATGAATGGCACATCAAGCTGCCATAAGACCAGGCACCTCCCCCTGTATTCAGGCTGGGCAAGACAATCAAGTCTGAGGAATAGGTTCCCAAGAGTGTGAACTTTTTATTTTTTTATTTTTTTTATTTTTTTTTTACCACTATGACAAATTACTCCCAATGAGCAACTTGAAAGGAAAAAATTCATTTGGGCTTTGGGTTTAGAGGTTTGAGTTTGCTCTCACTTGGTTTCATTGCTTTGGGTCCATGGTGGCATAATACAACATGAGGTAAATGTATGGCAGAGGTATATGTGTTTAATGACAGTCTGGAGGCAAATGGACAGAGAGAATGAGAGAGAGAGAGAGAGAGAGAGAGAGAGAGAGAGAGAGAGAGAGAGAGAGAGAGAGAGAGAGAGAGAGAGAGAGAAGAGACAGAGAGAGACAGAGAGACAGAGAGACAGAGAGAGAGAGAGAGACAGAGAGAGAGGAGACAGAGACAGAGACAGAGGAGACAGAGAGAGACAGAGAGGAGAGAGACAGAGACAGGAGAGACATGCATGGGATTGGGTGTGAGCAGAACCAAATATGCTCTTCTCTATAACTCAGCTTGTTTCCCTTCGGCTCCTGGGAGTTCCACCGCCCCCTGCTTGCACCATAGGCTGATGGCTAGGACTTTTAACATATGGGGCTGGGCAGGGGGTGGGCGGTGGATTTTTGCTTTAAGTTATAGCAGTCGTTTAATCATAATTATGGTTTTGCAAGCAAATATAGAATCAAGTGTAAAATCATGTCAGTCTTTTAAGTTTTGTAGTAGTTGAAAATACAAGTATATAGTTTATATTCCTGTATCACATACATACTTTTAAAGATAGAGTTTTGTATATTTTTGTTTGTTTGTTTGTTTTGTACTTGGAAGACAGGCAGTTTCTTTTGTCTGTGTGAATATGTTTGTATCTTACAAATGATGTTGAAAACTTTATTGAATGAACTTGTACTATTTGGGAAAGTTGTAGCACTTGGTCAGTATGTTTAAAAGTCAGTTAGAAATGTCAAACTATAAATAAATGATTGAATATTTTAGAATAATGCATGGTTCTGTATCTGCCAACACTTCTATGTTAACTTAGATATATAAATTATTTTATTTATCTTTATTGCTGTGGTCAGGGCTTTGGCCTGAATCTGTATTCACTGTTTGAATTTTATGATTATTTCTTTGTATATAAGTGCTAGCCTCCATCCTCTCTTGTAGGCTCTCTTTACTCAAAGTACAAGGAAAAAGCTTGCCATATAAGCAGAGTGAAAAAAAATCCTAAATTTCCAAGACTTCTTTTCTACTTATAAATTGCCTTGTCATCTCCAAATGAGACTACATTATTTTTAGTTACTTGTCTTTAATCAAAGCATTTAACGGAAAGCATTTAAATTAGTTTTCTTGGAAACAATTCTCTTCATACTCCTATTTCATCAGCTTATGTAATATTAATTAATCTAGATAATTACAGTGTAAAATAAAACTAGCAAAACAAGTTTGGGGAAAAAAAAATAAGACCAACCCTTGGCAACCATTCAATCCACCAGATGGAGAAGAAGTATAGAGAAATATAAAGATGAGCTTCTCAGCCACAGAATGCAGTGGGACATGGTCAGTGATTGGTAGTTTTCCAGGGAAGATGCCAGCTCATGGAATAATGCATTGAAATAATTAAGGGTAGAGTAGTTAGGAACAGGGGATTGGTGTTATGTCTCATAGTGCTGATATACAGTATTGGCTTCATTATATGACAGCCTTAGACATCAGCTATTTTTGGTGACTCTCAGAGTTTCTCTGGAGTTGGATAAGTTTACTCTGGGATGGAGAGACATTATTGATATGTACTGTCTTATGTTGCTCTGAGTACAACATCAACACACAAGGAGGGCGACAAAGTTTTAGTAAAATTTTTGCTTTGTGTAAGTCTACAGAGCCACACATTGAAAGGAGATGTTTTTATGCATGAGAAGGAGAAGAGAACATTCCAAAGGTTCAAGTTACTTCCCATGGGAAAAACAATTTTTTTCACCCACAATTTCCATTCCATTTTTATTCAGTTATTCCATAGAACAATTATTTATTTTCACAAATAATGGTTTGTACTTGGATTAAAATTCAGATTTGTCTTTGTAAACAGCTCATGTTCTTTTTAAGGAATCTAAAAATATTCTATGCAGCTTTATTCTACCAGGATCATTATTTTTAATCTATTGTTGGTAATTGTTATGCTTCATTCACCGAGCTGACTACATTAAATCTTAGGAGTATTATTTAGACTCAAAGATATCTGCATTTACTTGTAAAATGGCAGATATATTTCAATTGCAGAATTTCAAAAAGAGTGTGATATTTAGCTATCCAGTCAATTGCTTTTAAAATACTCAGGACAAGTGACTTTTCACATTGCTTAATAATTGACAGTGGTAACAATAAGCAGTTAAAGTAGGCATTTTAATATCATCAGGAAATGACTATGGAATGACCACTCACTGGTCCAAGGAAATTTTCAAAATGATCTTTAAATCTGTAGAGATTTCTCTCATAATTTCTTGGAACCTGTCCCCACATAAATGGAGCTGAATCTTCAAATGGGGTGCCTGGGTCCACAATATTAATAGTCCTGATGGTGATTTTCATACAGAGTGACACTTGCATTCCTTGGAGAAATCAGAAAGTATCTCCTCCTACAATGGACCTAACATTCTTAAAACCTGGTGGAAGACAAGCAATCATTTCCCAGAGCAAAAATTCACACTGAAGTTTTGTGGGTCTTGACCATTTGCCTGTATGAACTTAGGAAGTTTATTCTGTCATGCTATGAAATGACTAATAATTAAAGCGCTAGGCTGGAGAGATGGTTCGGCAGTTAAGAGCACCAGCTGCTCTTCCAGAAAACCTGGGTTCAATCCCCAGCACCCATGTGGTGGCTCGCAACCTTCTGTAACTCTAATTCCAGAGGATCAGGCATCCTGTTCTGACCTCCTTGGGTACCAAGAATGCATCGGTGCACAGACATACATGCAGGCAAAACACTCATACATATAAAATAAAGTAATTTTAAAGGGCTAGATCTGGAGTAGAGGTAGGCTGGCTGTGGTGACATAGTGTTTCTAAAGGAATTTTAGCTCATGATGTCATGCATGGTTGGGAGAAGCAGACAGGATAGTCAACCCAGGAACACGAAAAGAGTGTAAAGATGACTGACTGGCTCACCTTTGTGAAGCTCGGAGATCTAGACTCAGACATGCCTTTTAGCTAATCATGGGGCAGAAGCCTGCAAATAAATCCTGTTTCTGACTGACCAGTGTCCCAGGCCCCAGGATTACAGCAGGATATAGTCACTTATTTTTGTGTCTGTAGTTCAGCATCTATCCCCATGCTGGGGATGCCTAGAAATGGAGATTTATTGGTAGCTCCATTATAAAGCACATAAAAGAGTCTTCTCCTTGTATCTATTGTATTTTCTTAAAAAAGAGACTCATTCTCTTTTTCACATGTTACTGCTGTCCCGAAAGTGATTAAAACATCCCAGGTTCCTGGTATTTAAACAGTCAAGCAATTCACTTATTTATTTTATTGGTGCATACATGCGGACATATGTTTTAAATTATTATTTTCTTTGCATGTAATAGAGTGCTAGAATATACAATATTGTGGTTTACATCTATTTTCACTTTGAAACATACATATAGTTCTCTTGTTATTAAATCACATTTTCCTCCTTCTGAAATCGCTTTTTTACCTTCGGAAAATACCATGGGCTATATTCTGAAGAAAGACAGCCTCACCCTGTATCTTAGAGGTGAATGTCTGGGATATGTGCTCCCTACTGAGAACAGTTATGACATACATAGGAGACCACAAGGGTAGCGTGGATGTTCTTTTCCTGAAATTGTTTTGTTGCAATTCTCATGGAAAGAAGAATAAACAACAGACTAGTTTCTTAAGGCTGTTTAAGTGGGCTTGACTTCACATTTGAGTAGGTGTGTTCTCCCTGGAAAACTACTGCTCAGCTATTTCCCCAAATTGTGTGACACTCCAGAACATATTTTCATCTCTTTTGTGTCTCCTCATGTAATTACATAACCATATTAAATACTGTATTTCCTAATTTTGAAAGGTGACATCTCAGCTTTTTAATACTAGATAGACCATTTGCATCATTATCTCATATATTCCAAATAATTTTAAATCACCAGGATCATTACCTTTTAAATAATGGCAAAGATTTTTTGAAATTTGTTCAGAAAACAATTTAAATATGTTCTAAAAGTACTATTCTTTATTGCCACATGTGTTACATACTATGTATGCAATAGTGCCCTAGAGATACCATTTAAGATATGCTCTCACAATAATGTTTATTTGAAACTTTGACATTGTGTAAATTATTCAGTCTAGCAAGGAACATCTACAAAAATATTTATGACTCATTTAGAATTGATTTTTCTGTATAGCGAGAGATAGAGGTCTAGTTTCATTCTTGTTCCCATGGATGTTCCACACTGCTTGCCATAGTTTTGAACATTGTTCTTTTAATTGGTATTTGTCAGTGTTGGTCTGTATCTGTTTTCCTCACCCCACAGGACTCTGTCCATTTTTTCCTTTGCTTTGCAGAAGTGTCTGAATTTAAAATACTTCCACTGGTCTAATTTTTCTTTTGTTGCTCGTGAAATAGTTGGACAGTGGGAACTCATGAGACAAAAGAGATAAATCAGGGTGGTCTTTTGGGGAGAATTATCCCTGAGCTCTTGTTACATTCTTTGCTTCCTGTCCACTGTGATGTGAGCTGCTGTCCACCGCAGGATTCTGTAATCATGTTTTTCTTCTTTTTTCCAAGTATATGGGGCCCGGTGACCAAGCAGTTAGCCCTTTGGAGCCATCATCCAAAATAAAATCCTTCCTCTTTTCATCGTTCACATCACATATTTGGCTGCAGTGACAATAAAGGTAACTGACCACATAACACAAAGAGCTCATTCTAATGTAAATGAAGGACCACGGTGGTTCATATCAGGATTGGCCTTCCGGCTGTAATCATATTGATGGAAGAGCTTCATAATAGAATCCTGGGGAATAGAGACTGAACTGAGGGCGCTTTGGCTACAAAAATTTCTTTAACATAAAACTACTAAGTAATTAAATCAATAAAGATTGTACGTCATATTCCATTCCTTCAGGTTTAATATTTTTCAACATCATGTAAGCAATTTCTTCCTTCCAACTGTGCTAAGGTAAAAGTAGCAGGGTCTTTTCAGGGCTAGGGTAAGTTAGTGGAAAACTACTAGAAGTTAGAGGAACATTTGATCAATGAAGGGGATGAGGTTAACACATTGTTATTTCTGACATTGCAAATGTCTTGCTTTGTGATTAGACCATCTGTGTTTGTTAATTGGTGCTTGTGGAAGTCAGACTCCACTCCCACAGTGCCTTGGAGACTGGGGAGCTATCTTTCTTGATGATTCAGTTTTATAGGAATAGCCTCCAGCTCCTGAGAAGGACACCGCTCTGTTATACATCTGGCAAGAGGCCTTAAAAAAGATTTATACCTCAACGAGATAAAGAATGAGCAATTACATTTTTCCTTCAAGTAGCTGATGACAGTAAGGGAAGGTCAGAGCCTAGAGTCAGGAAGAAGCCTGTCTAAGGTCTAGTTAAGCTGATGGACATGTGGACATCATCACCATCTCCATTGCTTTCATTTCTTGATCCTCTTGATGC
The DNA here is from genome assembly GCF_049852395.1 of Peromyscus maniculatus bairdii. Classification (NCBI taxonomy): domain Eukaryota; kingdom Metazoa; phylum Chordata; class Mammalia; order Rodentia; family Cricetidae; genus Peromyscus; species Peromyscus maniculatus. Next base: position 14,129,134 of record NC_134868.1, read on the forward strand.
TAGAAGTCTATTTGGGAATCTAATTCTTCTGTTTGCTAAGGTTCTGACCCTAATTCACAGATGTTCTCCTGGGTAGAGGATGTTTCCACTTTAAAATAAGAACTACTGGATGGTAAAAATGCTGGAACTCTATTAAATCCTATAGAGTTCTTTAATATTTGTCTGTTTTCTGAGGATTTCATACATGTATACAACGTATCTGGTCATATCTATCCCCAACTTGTACTGCCTTGGAGACTCTTACTCCATTGCATCTCCCTTTCAACTTTGTATCTTCTTATTTACTTAAAAAAAGAACTTATTTAATTTAGTGCTGCTCGTATGACACTTAGTTGTGGGCCAACCTATCACTGATCATAACCCAAAGAAAGATAACTGTCCTTCCTATGCCGTTAACTCCTTAGCTAGGGGTACAGCTTCCTAAGCTCCTTTCCCATCCATACTGGAACTTTGTAAGTCCTATAGAGTTTTTATTGATCACTAAAAATATTATGTTTCCTGAGACCCCTACTATGTAACTAAAAATAAAAATTAAACTATAAAAATTGTAAAGAATATGAGCTATGCTACCTTTTATATAACTTGCTTTAATAATATATTTAAAAAAAACCCCTCATTTTCAGGCTATGCATTTAAAGTATGCAACGTACATCAGAGTGAAATGTTAGCTATAGTTAAATAAATAACATATTCCATCTTTCACAGTTATCTTTGCTTTGGTAATAACTGTAACTTAAATATGTTCTCATAACAAATCTTTGGTAACACAGTAGAACTAGCAATTGTCCTCCTGTGTGTTAGGTTTCCAGATTCATTACTTCTAGCCAAAGCACATACCTTAAACTGTTCCTTCTCACCCTGTACCCCTGGCCCCTAGCTCCTCCCCCTAGGAATCATTACTATATGTTTCTAAATATTCATCTTTTAAAAAATTAAATTCCACATATAGCTATTTTCTTTATATCAAGATTATTTTACTTGAAATTGTCTGTCCTGGATTCATACAGGCTCTTCCAAATGCAGTATTTCCCTCCATCATAAAGGCTGAGTTTACCTCTTTATTCATTCATCTTATCAGTTGGTACTCAAGTTATTTAGGATTTTGGGTTGGCAAATAAAGCTGTAGTGAACATGGAGTACAGCTACTTTACTGTGTTATATAATATAATATATATATATAATATGTATATATATATATATATAAAATATACCCTACCATCTGTACCAGTTTATATATTGACCAATAGCATTAAAAGGTTTCCTGTTTTCTCCCTCGCTGTGGCTTACACTTATTATTGCTTGTCTTTTTAGTAATGGCCATTCTAACAGGACTGAAGTGAAAGCTCAGCACAGTTTAGATTTTCATAGATATTTATAGGGACACACACACACACACACACACACACACACACACACACACACGTCAAGTTCAACATTAACACACAAAAATTCTGTTGATTGCTGTAGAGACCTGGCTTTGCTTCCTATTTTTGTAATCTTCATCGAAGAACATTATTGTTCTTATTTCCATAACAGGGTCATTCCTATTATATTTGCATATCATCTCTTGATCAGAAAGAGTATGCTGACTTTTCTTCCTGATGTAAAACTCAGCAAATGAGGAATGAATGTGTTTCCACCCTACTTTCTGGACTCTTATTGGGTTGTGCACAGAAAAGCATTATCATTCAAATGTTCTTTTAATCATGAGGCTCATAGCATTACCAGCAATCAGAACAGATTTGTAATTTGTGAGCCATGTGTAAGGGAAAGATATCTTGCTTCACTGAGAAAATAGACAATTTTGTGAAGTATTGGCCATTTATCTGTCAAAGTGGGCTATTACACATTGAACCACAGTAGGAAGCCATCATCTACTTCCAATTCTTTTCATTTATCCTATAATGGAGGGTAGTTTTTGAATCTTGTATAAAGCTGATTCAAAATTCTATATTTGAATTCACTTTTAACAAAAGTAGATGAGTGAAAATATTAATCAGGAGAACACAATTTGAATGATAAACTTAGAATTGATAGGTTGACGGCAATTTTAAAATTTAAAAATATCAATCATTGAGAAAACAACGAGGAAGAAAGGTACAGAGAATAGCATGGATCTTTATTTTTCTTCCCCTCTGCCTCTTCTCAACACTGCGGGTTGTCTTCTAATGTACCAGCTATGAACACTGTTCCACTGTGTGCATGTAGAATCCATTATTCTTTGTAGAACGTCAAAATGCTGAAGAGTTTTCAATTTATATAGGAATAAGTATAGAACTGGTCATCATAAGACTTGATGTTTAATTCTTGTTCTGTAATTCACAACGTATAAATGATGTAACGTTACTTGAGTCATGAAGTCTTTCTGAGCCTTGACTGCTTCATCTGAAAAATGCAAATAATAAAAGGTGTTCTTGTTTTGTCTGTTACAAAGTTATAATAAGCAGCAAATAATTTCATGCATGCTAGTGCACCTTGCAACCATGAAGCACTATAAAGGATTATTATTTATGTTTCAATGCATGCATTGGATGTATTGTGTCTGATCTCTATTTTCAGAAACTAACCCTCCATCATGTTGACATTTGCTAATTTTAAATCATGTTGCAAATGAATGGCTCCAATTGGAACACCTGTTATCATAATGTTTTAAGAAAATGAGTATCATTTGATTTACTAGAACATTTTATCTTAATAAGATCAGTTCAGCATTTATTAGCATGTATTAGCCTATAATTCCCTTAACTGACTATCATACTTGATTCTTCTCTCAGATATCAGAGCAGTCGTTATATTCCTCTCCAACAAAACACTTAGTAGGCACCACTGAACTTAATTGTTCTTACTGTTTTTCCAGGAACACTTTAAAATGTATAATTTTTGAAAATGCATATAAAATGATGGTTTGTCCCACAAGAATGAAAACCCAATGATGTCATATTTCTGTATTATATAATATTTTTGTATTGTTAAAATAGGATAACTATATATTTTAACCAATGATCTTATATTAAACTATATTTCCCATTGTATTTTTAAAATGACTTCAAAGAGAAATATCATAGGAGGCCATCTTAAAATAAATGCAGATACTAGTACATGAACACAAAATAATTTCCATTTGTAAGAAAGTTGTAGCTCTCTGTTCCCCAGATGCAAGCCCCCAGCCTCAACCCTAACGTTGCGACAGAACACCAGCTGCAGCCTTCCATCCCCAATGTCCCCATCTTCTGTGGATCCCCCAAACCATCTGCCCTAAACTTCTTACCCCAACTTGTTGCTTTGTTCCAGACACCAACCCTAGCAGGTAACCCCTGCTAATACAAGATCAGCTCCTCCCAGGACAACAAGTAGGCTAAAGGCAGACTACATCTTTCCTATTGCTCCTGAGATTCAATCCCCCCAGCAACAATAAGACAACTGAAGGAAATCAAGGGGATTCAAATTGAAAAGGAAAAAGTCAAAGTGCAGTTATTTGAAGATGATATTATAGTACACATAAATGATCACAATGATTCCATCAGGGAATTCCTACAGCTGATAAACACTTTGAGCAAAGTGGCTGGATACAAGATTAACTATAATCAACAACAAAAAACCAACCAACACCAACCAACCAACCAACCAACCAACCAACCAACCAACCAACCATTCAGTATCCTTCCTATATACAAGTGCCAAAAGACTAAGAAAAAAATCAGGGAAAGAAGACTTTTCACAATAACCTCAAATAATACAAAATATCTTTCTGTGACTCTATCTAAAGAAGTGAAAGACATATGATAAAAAAACTTCATGTCTTTGAAAAAAGAAATTGGAGAAGATATAAGAAGATGGAAAGATCTCCCATGCTCATGTATCAGCAAGATTAACATAGTAAAAATGGCCACACTACCAAAAGTAATGCAAAGATTCAATGCAGTCATTATCCAAATTCCAACAAAGTTCTTCATAGACCTTTAAAGGACAATTCTCAACTTCATATGAAAAAAAAGCCAGATAACTCAGAATGGCTCAAACAATCCTGAAAAATAAAAGAACTGATGGATGTCTCATCATTCCTGATTTCAAGTTTTACTACAGAGGTACAGTAATTAAAATCCAGTGGTATTGGCATAAAACAGAATAATTGATGAATAAAATTGAATTGAAGACACAGACAATCCACACACTGATGGGCACCTTATCTATCTATCTATCTATCTATCTATCTATCTATCTATCTATCTATCTATCTATCTATATCTATCTACTTATTTATTGTTTTTTTTTTTTTTGAGACAGGGTTTCTCTGTAGTTTTGGTGCCTGTCCTGGGTTTCCCTCTATAGACCAGGCTGGCCTTGAACTCACAGAGATCCTCTTGGCTCTGCCTTCTGAGTGCTGGGATTAAAAGCTTGAGATACCCACTGGTTAAAAGAAAGCATCTTCAACAAATGGTGTCAGTGTGCCAATATGTCTGCATGTAGAAGAATGCAAATAGATCCAAATTTATCCCCCTGTATAATACTTAAGACTAAGTGGATCAAAGACCTCAACATAAAACCAGATACACTGAACCTGATGGAAGAGAAAGTGGGGGATAGCCTTGAACACATTGATGCAGGAAACAACTTTCTGAGCAGAATACCATTAGAGCAGACATTAAGATCAACAATTAACAAATGGGACCTCATGAAACTGAAAATTTCTGTAAGGCATAGGAAACTGTCAATCAGACAAAGAGGCAGTCTACAGAATGGTAAGAGTTTTTTTTTTTTATCAACTCTACATCTGATAGTGGACTAATATCCAAAATATATAATGATCACAAGAAAGTAGATATCAAAAAAACCAAACAAATCTAATTAATAACTGGGGAACAGATCTAAGCAGAGAATTCTCAGTAGAGGAGTATCATATGGCTGGGAAACACTTAAAGGAATGTTCCACCTTCTTAGCCTTCAGGAAAATGCAAATCAAAACTTCTTTGATGTCCCATCTTATACCTGTTAGAATGGCTAAGATCAATAACACAAGTGACAGCTCATACTGGCAAAAACGTGTAGAAAGGAAAACACTCCTCCATTGCTAGTGGGAGTGCAAACTTGTACAGATGCTATGGAAATCAATATGGAGTTTCTTCAGAAAGTGGAAATCAATCTATTTCAAGATCCAGCTATAACACTCTTGAGCATATACCCAAAGGATATTGTGTCCTACTGCAAGGACACTTGCTCAACCTTGTTCATTGTGGTTTTATTTATAATAGTCAGAAACTGTAAACACCTAAATATCCCTCAACAAAAGAATGGCTAAAGAAAATAAGGCACATTTATACAATGGAGTATTACTCTTCTGTTAAAAAATGACATCATGAAATTTGCAGGCAAATGGATGAAACTAGAGAAAATCCTCCTGAAATGAGGTAACCCAGACTAAGAATAAATAAATATGGTATGTATTTACACATAAGGTATTGGTAAAATTATTAAGGCCACTCCACATAAGTAAAAGGAAGATTTATTTAGTGGGTGACTTACAAATGAAGGAAAAGGTAGATTGCGGGGGTCTAGGGAAGGTGTATCGCAGTCCAGAGGTGTTCTCTGGAGCTCTGCTCAGTCAACCTCCACCGTCTAGGGTCCAGGAACAGAGAGAGCACTCCCCATCCAGGTCTCGGGTCTCCAGATGCCTCCCTTGGCCCCTCCTCGTAGGTGTGACAGTTGCCAGAGTCTCAATGGGGGTTGGAACTTCCAGATCAAAGCTGGAATGGCTACCCACTACATCTCTCCCTTTTTGTCTAAATAAGAAAGTTCTAAACTAGTACAAGACTATATACAAAGGAATGGTTATCAAATATTGTACAGGAATAATGAGGGATAATGACCTAGATAAGATGGAACTACAACCAATGCAAACAATATCAAGCAAGAAACACATACTAAAATCCAGAGAAGTATAGAGCATAGGTAAATGGCATGTTATAAAGATCATTCCAAAAGGTATCCTATCCTAAAGAACCTGAATCTAATACTTAATATGTTCTATCTAAGATATTATATATACTAAGTTGTAACTATAACTGCTAGTCTTCAATCCCATCAAAGACCTGAGAAGGAACATAATGGTACCTGAGAAATGGAAGATGGATTCAAGCAACTTTCGGGAGTCTTGCAAGAGTAGAAAGAGACAGCTGGCAGCCTGGACAGTCACCTAATGTTTCTCAGCATTGTTGGTGCATTCAAATTGGCTACAGGCCTAGAGTATCTGACAGACTATCTTCAGAAGCAGGAATTCTGAAAGACCATCTTACCCTGTCTTGGCAGAGTACAGTGGTCGCTTTCCTTGTGTCCCGCTTGTCCAGGAAGGACAGCATTGCATTTGTACTGTCAGCCGTCAAGGCAAGGGCAGTTCTTTGCCTAGCAGGCCATTTTGTGCCAAGAAGACAAACTTCCAAATGGAAATGTCTTAGAAGCCCAACATTCTCTCGGGATCAAATTGGTGCAGCCAGGAGCAATTGTGTCTCATGTCAACAGAATTCTAAGCTTTTTAAATGCCATATTCTCTAGGTCTATGAAGTGTTTGAAGATTACATGTCCATCTGACCTATGTATCTGTCCTTTCTGGACAAGTGGGACACAAGGAAAGCGACCACTGTACTCTGCCAAGACAGGGTAAGATGGTCTTTCAGAATTCCTGCTTCTGAAAATGGTCTGTCATATACTCTAGGCCTGTAGCCACTTTGAATGCACCAACAATGCTGAGAAACATTAGGTGACTGTCCAGGCTGCCAGCTGTCTCGGTCTACTCTTGCAAGATTCCTGAAAGTTGCTTACATCCATCTACCATTTCTCAGGTACCATTATGTTCCTTCTCAGGTCTTTGATATGGTTGAAGACTAGATAGTTGTAATTTCCTCAATTATGATAAAAGATAAGTTAGATATAAAACCTTAAAGTCACAAATATAAGATAGATAGGACATCTTCTTTAATATTATAACTGCAATTCTTGCTCAATAATTGTTTTGTTATATGTAATTTTACCATGTTAAAGTTAAAACCTTCCTTTTTAAAAAAAGAAAAGGGGAAGTGCTGTGGATATCATTCTATATAAATAAAACACTGATGGCCAGTGACCAGGCAGGAAGTATAGGCGGGACAAAGAGAGAGGAGAATTGGGGAAACAGGAAGAAGGGTGGAGAGACACTGGAGCCACCTCAAGGAGAAGCAGCATGTAAAGATGCCCGTAAGCCACCAGCCATGTGGCAAGGTATAGATTTATAGAAATGAGTTAATTTAAGATATAAGAACAGTTAACAAGAAGCCTGCCATGGCCATACAGTTTGTATGCAATATAAGTCTCTGTGTTTACTTGGTTGGGTCTGAGCGGCTGTGGGACTGGCAGGTGACAAAGATTTGTCCTGACTGTGGGCAAGGCAGGAAAACTCTAGCTACAATAAGGAGATATTAGCACTTAAGTAAATGATAATGAAACTACGGTCTGTAGACTCAGAGAAGTTAGGAAAAGAGGAGGGTTCTAGGTAGAACATAGGGATTTCCATGAGAGAGGGGAATAAAATAGATTTTATGAGAAGACTGTGTAGGATGGGGACTACAGCAGAGGGGGCACTTGTCAAGGGGAGATTGCATGGAGGGACAGAGCATGGGGAGAGATGGCTCAAGCTGCAGATTGGGTGGGATATTTAGGCAGTGGTGTAGAAACTTCCTGCAGTAGAAACCTTATGGAATCTATTAAGGTGATCTTTATGAGGACTCCTATTAATTGGGGATACAGAATCTCAACTGGCCATCTCCCAATGAAGGGACCAGAGTGCATTTAATTGAATTGTTGGCCAAGGAGAGCCAGTGGAAATTCCCAAACGACCCAAGCTTTTGCTAGGACAAAAAGTTGCTCTCTGCAAACTGAGGATGACACCCACACAACTCTTGGAACTTGGAGAAGTTGAGCTGATGCCTACATGGAACCTTTACCCTCATCTTTGATTAGGAAGGTACTCTGAAGGCTGCTGAAAGAGAAACATGGACACCAACTCAGTCACAGAACTTTGTCCTACAATCTGTCCTGCCTGAAAAATATGCTAGGGCAGTGGTGGCACAGCACATGTTGGAGTAGCCAACCAATGTCTGATTTGATCTAAGGAACCCACATTAGCGACTCTGCTTGGGTGATCAAGAACCAGAAGACTACATAGCCCAGAGATCTAGGGTAAAGCCAAACATTACTTGTCTAGAAAAGTCAATAAAATGACTTCTAATGACATTCTGCTGTACTCATAGATCAATGCCTTGTCCAGTAGTCATCAGAGAGGCTTTCCCTGGTAGCAGATAGGAATACATGCAGAGACCAACAGTTAGATATTATGTGGAGAGAGAGTCTAAATTGGACATCTCCATCAAATCCCTCCCCTCTGAGCTCAGGGAATGCCGGGGACAAGGAGGCAGAAACATTCTAAAAGCCAGAGGGGATGGAGGTGCCAGGAGAACATGGCCCTCTGAATTAGCTAAGCAAGGCACATAGGAGCACACAAAGAGTGAAGTTGCCAGTACAGGGCCCACATGTGTCTGTCTGTTCCAGGTTCTTTGTGTGTATATTACAGCTGTTAGCTTTGTGCTTTTAAGCAACTCTTGTTTGTGAGACTGAGTGGGTCTCTGACTCTTGTGCCTTTTCTTGGGACTCTTTCCCTCCTGTTTGGTTGCATGTCCAACTTTGATCTGACAGTTTTTGCTTCATCTTATTATGTTTTATTTTGTTGTGTTTGGTTGTTATCTCGTAGAAGCCTGTTCTTTCCTGATGAGAGACAGAAAGGAGATGGAAGGTGGGAACCAACTGGGAGGAGTAGAGGGAGGGGAAACTATAATCAGGATATATTGTATGAGAAAAAAAATCTATATTTGATAAAAGAAAAAAAAGGGGGGTAAGAAAAAAATCAATGTACCAACACAGCTATTCAACTACACCCAGATAATCAGTCAAATATTATTATGGATATTTCTATGTATGCATGTTTTGATTTACATAGAAATTGGTGAACTTTAAATAAGGAATATTAATCTTCAAAAAAAAGGGGGGGGAATGATAAAAGCTAGTTAACCTTTCCTTATGTAAGTTGCTCCTGGTCCTTATGTTTTATCTCAGCAAAAGAAATGGAACTAATCAAAATAACATTCTTACTCTGCGTGTTATAGTAATTTCTCACGCACTGCCTACTGTCATGGATATTTTCATTCTTGGGCCATTTGTAGTTTCTAATGTTCTAAGGTAAGATAGATTCTAAAAATATCTCATCTCTATATTCCTATTGTCAGCACATCTCTGTCTATATCACAGAATGCCATTTATCATTAAGAATGAAAGGAAAAAAGAAAGTTGTATAGGCTGAACGAAGCATGGTGATTAAAGGTTCTGATGATATCACAGAGCCTTGTTCATTTCCTGCAATGAGCAGTTATGAGAGGCAGCATCATGATGTAGTTTAAGATGGAGAAAATGGAAGAAATACTTGGTTAGTCTCCTTCAATGTCATTGAATGGTAAGGTACAGACATGGAAGCACATATATGAGACCATGATTCTTAGCTAAACTGAGTTTTTAATTCTTTATTACTCAAGAAAAGAAATTATCATTATGTTTGAAAAGACACATGAAAAACATGGAGGCTTCACTGAAGACATGCATGATTTGATGGAGAATGTCTCTGAGTCAATGAAGAAGCAAATATGGCATCAGAAATTAAAAAAAAAGAGTACCTCTGAAATCCCCCAATTCTAACAGTTTTAATGATGAAGCTGGAGAAATAGCTCAGTGGATAAAACACTTGTCACCTAAGTATGATGAGCTGAGTTTGGATACACAGAATCTGTATAAAGCCAGAAACTGTAGCACACATCTACAGTCCCAACACATCTATGAGGAGATGGGAAACAGAGACGAGACAATCCTCCAGAGCTCACATGTCAGCTAGCCTGCTGCACATGAGAGTAATCAGGTGGCTCTGCCTCCAGTGAGGTGAGGTGAGGACAAACACCCACTCTGACCTCCACATGAATGTTGGAGTGCACACATGAACATGCGAATATACACATCATATCCAAACATGCATACACATTTTAAAAATTATGCTCCCTGGAAACTACCTAGACTTTCTAATTAATGTCTTTGAGAATATGGCTGGCTTCTTTACAGGGGGAAAACTTAAGGAGCACCTGGGAAAATGCATGATTGTTATAGCCCTTAAAGGAACCAATGCAGCCAAGTCATTCATCTCTTTTCGTAATTCTCCATGAAAAAATACTCCTGCTGATTTCATTTATAGCATCCATACTTTCTAATGTGTATCTTATTTCCATGTAAGTATTTGTTTTGACATTGCTTAAAGCTTCTCAAGCTGTATGTCTTGAAGTATATTTTCTGAGCTGAAAACCCGAGAAACCATGGAAGGCTTCTACTAAAATGTACTATTGAAATGGTATTATAATTCTGAAGTTCCTTTTTATTTTTAAGTATGTTTTTCAGAAAGGTTCTAGAAAAGTTGTGCCACTCAAGACAATTTAATGAAAAATGATTACTTGCACATTTTTTACTTTATAAGTATTTATTTCATTTTATGTCTATGAGCACTTTGTCCACATGCATGCATGTGTGCCATGTACATACAGTGTCAGCAGAGGTGAGAAGAGGAGACTAGATTTCTTGGAACTAAATTCTCCAATGACTGTGAGCCACTATGTAGGTGCTGGAAACCAAGCCTAGGTCCTCTGCAAGAGCAGCAAGTGTTCTTAATTGCTGAGCATCTTCCTAACTCTTGCACTGTCTTTAAAAAAAACTTTTGAGATTATAATATATTTATGGCATTTGTCTCTTTCTTTTCCTTCTTCCAATGCCCCTCCACCATGTTATTCTCCTTGCTTTCTTTCAAATTCATGTCTTTCTTTTTCACTAATTATTATACACATATATACATATAGACATATGTGTACACACACACACAGAATCTTTTAAAACACATCTTTCATTGTAGCTCACAGGGCTCACAGCTGGGTAACCCTATTTGCCCCCAGTAGCCTGAAGCCTGCATAGCACTTTCTGGAACTATGGAAGCAAGCCAATAGGGGATGAGCTTCCTAGTCAGTATCAACTTGATTCCTACATGTTCTGTGACCAAAGTGTGTGGTGTCTTCAGTAACAGTGTCTTGCCAACAGTACTGATGGGCTACCAAGAGCAATGACAATGACCTATGTTGTTTGGGGGTGTATAGTGATTGCCCATGAATGATGACTGGAGGGGAGTTATAACCAGCACTGGCCATTTTATTTGACAAATTATGGCTTCTGGGAAGAGCATTTTCCAGTGTAGGGTAACTCTAACGTGTGTGTGTGTGTGTGTGTGTGTGTGTGTGTGTGTGTGTGTGTGTGTAGCTTATAACATAGTAAGATTCTATATAGCTTTTTCAAATATCTTGAGTGTTGGTCACTGACCTCCCTCACCTCCACCCTATCCCTCATCCCTTCTTAAATTTCCCTTTCTATCATTCCCTTTCCTCACTTCCTATCACCTGTGATCTATGATTTTCCTCTCCCATAAGTTCTTTCTCCCCCCTAACAACCAATGACTCTTTTCTGTCTTCCTGGATTCTACATCTAGTCTAAGATAAACAAACAAATCTAAAGATTTGACACTAGGATCCACATGTAAATGAAGACAGAGGTCATTTATCGGGTCTGAGTTCAACTACTCAGTATATTGGTTTTTCAGTTTCATCCATTTACATTCAAATTTTATTGTATCATTTTTCAGTTAATAAAATCCCATTTTATAAAGGTTCAACCTTTTCATTATCCAAGATCAGTTGTGAATGTCTAGGCTGCTCCCATGTCCTGGTTACTGTGACTAGAGCAGCTGTGAGCATGGCTTAGCATGTGTCTCTGGAGATAATTGCTAAGTAGTGGAAAAACTGAGTCACATGGCAAAACTATTTCTAGTTTTCTAAGGGACTACTGCACTGATTTCCATATTGACCTCACTACTTTGTCCTTACAAGTTTCTGTAAATCCTCTGCACCCTTACCAGCATTTGCTGTCTTTTTCCCTTTTATTTTTTAAAAATTTTGTGCATCATTATTATATTCTCATCATTTCCACCCTTTCCTTTCCCCTTCCAACACCACCCATGCCCCATACTCATGCATACCTCAGCCATATCAGTGTTTACATGTATGTATGTTTAGGGCTAGCCCTTTGAAATCAGACTGGATGGACAATCAGGAAGCTTATCTCTGGAGAAAACTGACTCTGTTTCTTAGCAGTATTAATTACTTGTAACTCTTCATCTGTGGGTGGAACCTTACAAGATTTCCCCTTTTCATGTTGGATTGTCAACTTGTTCTGTCATTATGTGGGATAACCATATTGTTGAGAAGTCACGTGTTCAGCTTCTCTGTCACATACAGAAGACACTATCTAGCAACAGGCATTCTAGTCTTCTGTCCCTTATAGTCTTTATGTTTCCTCTTCTGCAGTGTTTCGAGTCTTAGTTGTAGGGGTTGCTTAGAAGAAGTATCCATTAGGTTTGGGAACTGTTGTTCTCTGAACTTTGACCAGCTGTGGATCTTTGTTAATAGTCTCGATGTGCTGCCAGTGATGCCTCTTTGATGAGGGACAAAAGTTATACAGACCTGGAAACTCATAACTGGTCAAATTGCAGTGAATATGTGTTTGTAGAGTGCTTAGCCAGAGATAGGACATTTGTGTCACACACTCTTCCCCATGATGCTCAAGGATCATAATGGAAGACAGGGCAAAAAGATTATGAGCTGCCAGCGGCTAGGGAGGATCGGACTGAAAGATTGTCTTCTGGACATGATAGAATGACTGCAGTCAAATTCACAGCCCCTATGGTTGCCTACATAAGACTTGCACAAGATCAAGCCAGTCAACATTCCTGCATGAACAAGGGAGAAACCCATGAGCCCCTAGCCCTAGCTTAAGAGATACAGATAGTTAATGGTTTCTGGAGGAGGGACAATTAGTTACATTTAAATATTGGCTCCTGGCAAGTTGACTGTGTGCCAGTGGATTGGTCCCACAACCAAAAGTATATGGATAGCACAAATTTGACTCTCTGAGTTATAAAAAATAAATTGGACAAGAAGTTGATAGGAAGTAAAGGTGGGTCAGGGGGTAGATCTGATTGGAGTTAAGGGAAGGAGAGGTAAATATGGTAAAACCACATTGCATACCTGAGTGATACTGATAAATACAGTCCAATTTGTTGCACTTTGTAAAGCAAGACTCTCCATGTGGATACTATGCATCTATCCACAGAGTTAGCTACACATTCTACAAACAACATGAAGGTAGAAAGTATGGAGATTATATGTGTTACTTCTATCAGGCCTTCAACACATATTAACATTTGATGAGTGGTCTAGACACAGTGAAGTGATCTTTAAAAACCATGTATCCTCTCTAAACTTTGAAGATCATCCTGAAATGTGCTACTAGGTGGGTACATGTAGTTCAAGGATAAATAGAAGTGTAATTTGCCATTTGTACCAAATTAAATAAGACTTTCAGTTCAATCAAAACAGCTTGCAGCTGGATGCAATAATCTGATTTCCTGACACTCAGAGAAAAAAATTGAAGCCCTCCAAAAGGCCCCTGCTGATCCTTGACATGAAATACAGTTTTCTGGCAATTTCACTCAACCTATGAATGCCCTCATACTTAATAAGCTAAAAAATGCAAAGAAAGCATAAGGTTGGCTGGAGATGGCTCTCAGGTAACATTTTATTACAGCTAAATGAAACACAGAGCACATTGCTTCTAAAGGATCATGTTCTTGTTCTTTCTCAAAGCAGCTATTTTGTTAAATATGCCATCAGATGAATCTCTGTATTAGTGTCCTGGGAGCACTGTTTTGACATTGGATGTGTATTACAAACATAATAAAAGGCTTCAGAGAACAAATTGTGAAATTTCAAATGAATAACTTGCTATTTTCTTGGGAAGGTGATGAGACAGACTAATGTGAATCCTCAAGCATCCATTAACTGCCTATTTTTCAAGAGTAAGCATCTAAACTTACAGCAACATTGAATTCCAGCAAATTAGCTCAATTTATAACAATTGGTATTTTTCAGTAGTCTTGTGTATAAATGAATAAGTGAAGGGTGTTCTGTATGTCGAATGGACTTCCCAGAATGGAAGGAGATTTCTTGTACTTGAAATCTCAGTCTTTCTTTATGAGGTTTCAAACTGATTCTGATCCTTTGATTACAAATCCCATACCCTCTTTAATAATTATACAACTTAGGGAAGGGGCAGAGGGTCTAGCAGAGTTCCTCTGGATTGTGAGTTCTCAGCATAGGGTATGTTTATTCCTGCCCTTTTCCCAGAGGAGATCCTAACAGAAAATAGGGAGCACTCACCCAGGATAACCCAGGCAAGAATAATAAAATGAAAAACTGTGGGTAAAGCTAAGGGATGCTGTCTTAGTCAATGTTCTATTGCTGTGAAGAGACAACATGACTGTGGACACTCTTATAAAGAAAAGTATTTGATTGGGGTTTGCTTATAGGTTCAGAGGTTTAGTCCATTGTCATCATAGTGGGAAGCAGGGTGGCATGTAGGCAGACATGATGATAGAAAAGTAGATGGGAGTTCTACATCTGGATCAGCAGGCAGCAGGAAGTGAGAGACACTGGGCCTGGCTTGAACATTTGAAACACCAAAGCCCATCCCCAGTGACACACTTCATCCTACAAAGCCAGATCTACTCCAACAAGGCCACACCTCCTAATCCCTAATCTCTATCAAGTAGTATCACTCCCTAATGACCCAAACATTCAAATATATGAGCCTATGGGGGCCATGCTTATTCAAACCACCACAGATGCCAACCAGGCATGTTGAAGCATCCAGGCTACCATAACAGTACAGCCATAGCCATCACTTAACCAATGGAGGAAAGGGAAGAAACGGATGTTTGGAACCCATGAATGACGCAGCTGGCAAGTGTCAGCTTGGGAGGACCTGTGGTCTCCAGCGGGGTGGAACCAATGCAATTCACATCCCAGCAAGGAGAAGCCCAAGGCAGTTGAGTAGCCCTGGTTAACTTCCACCTCTGTTCTCCAACCAATGTCCCCATCTGACCAAATTCAGTGTGAATCCAGAAAGTTAAAGCAATCTTGTTAGCCCACTACATCACTTTCTAAGTCATTTGAGCCTCTCAGCCTTATTAAGAGCTACGCTTACAGTACAATGATACTGTCACTTTCAAAGAAAAAAAACTAGCTTGAAATTCTTTATTAGTCTACCTTGGTATCAAACTTACAACACCTAGAAATACCTTTTGATAAAATAGTATAGTCTTCTACACTATGCCCTGCATCTTAAGTATGAACAACCAATTGATCCAGTTCTTCTTGCAGTAAACTTTACTTAGCTGCTTTGAGTTTTGTACTTTTTCCAATTGATAATTGATAATAGATTCTTTCTAGAAGTCTCCTCAGCATCTGTGGCCTCTGCCTCACTCCTTCAAGTCCACAGTTACAAATGCGTCAGGATGAAAGTTTAAAGACCCTTGGGGGAAACCACCGCTCACTGAAAGCACTACAAAACCTCACTAAACAATTATTTATTCTAGGATAGCTGAGAGTGAAATGTGCTTTGTTTAGATTTGACCTATGTCAAAACAATTTGATGGCATCTCTTAATAGGACTTTAGTCATTTTTTTATCCTTACTAATTATATGCACATAGATTCTCCTTTAAAAGTAAGTTAATACTATGCTAATGTTCTCTTTGACTATCAACAGAAGTTTTATTTCTTTTTTTAGCCCCTTTGGAGGTGAAACCATAAGGGCTTCTCTCTCTCTCTCCTCTTTCTGTACACATGCCTCTGTGTGTGTGTGTGTGTGTGTGTGTGTATGTGTGTGTGTGTATTTGTGTGGGTGTGCTTGCCTGCACATGCACGTGAAGGCTCAGAAGGAGACACTGGGTGTCATACTCTTTCACCAGCCATCTTATTTACTTGGAAAGCCATCTGTGATTGAAATTGGAGTTAGGCCAATGGCCAACAAGTCCAGCATCCTTCCTGTCTCTGCCCTGCTCTAGCCCGAAGCTGTGGTGCTGCGGCTGCACGTGAGGCTGTCTACTCAGCTTTTTATGTGGGTGCTAAGAATTTAAACTCCTCCAGTCCCCATGGTTGTGTGCGAGTGTTTTATTGTGTTAACTGCCCCCCACTGCCCCCAACCCTCAGGGATCCTTTAAGGGTAGAAACTAAAGCTTGACATAATTCTCATATATGCCCGTATTAGGCAATTTCCCTGCATTTTAACATTCCCAGTTTTTCTGTTCATTTGTTCAGTTGTGTGAACACTTTTGCAGCTGAGGATCTTGTTTCCTTCATGGGGTGTAGCATGGAGTCTGACTCTCACCACCTGTTGACTGTAATTATTTTCCTCTTTGGGTTAATTGCCCCTCAAGCTTTGAGACTCTGCCTTCACTCGGACTCTCCTGGTCCCTGCCTTGTGTCAAAGTCATTATTGGTCTTTGAGCAGAGTCCCATTCAAAGCTGCCTTTCCACGGGGCAAATGGAACAGGAAACTCTCTCTCCTTCGTTACAAGGCACGGAACCCTTTTGTGATGTGACAGATTGCCAAGAGTAGTTGTCACCTTCTCGCTGCAGTGGTGGCAATGCTATGACAGATAGAGGAGGACAGATAGAGCCCTGTGTACCTAAAGAATGAAACGCCTGTAGATTCTCTGGGTTGGCTTCGACCACATAATAAGGACAATACAAGTGGAAACATGGCAGGTCAGGAAGGAAATGCAAGAATTTTAATCTAACCTTCCCATCTGGCACTGTATCAGCTGTCCACCAGAGAAACAATTTCCTCAAAGCTGAACAATTGTCATGTAATCTCCCCAAATACGACTGTTTCTAATGGCAAGGGTTATCTGCCACTCGGATGCCAGTTCAAGGCAGGGAGTTTGTTTTCAGTTACCTGACTTAAGGTCAATGATACACTATCCCTTACTAGCCCTGCTTCAGATTTTAAATTGTACATGTGATGTGGGCTTAAGATACCCAGAAATAGTGCCTTGGGATTCCAGATAATGGGACAGAATTCTACACTCAGAAAGATTATCTGCAATCTTTTGTTTCGAAATGGCTCTGTAGAAATATCCATACACAGGAAATAATACTTGTTCTTCTAGAGAGCAAAAGACAAAATAGATTAGAAGCCAAATGTTTCCATCCATGAGTCTTTCTGGTTGTCAAACTCTTCAGTTTCTTGGATTTCTCTACATAGCTGGGCACCCATGAAAGACTTCCTAACTGGGATGGGACATTGAAAGGGGCCAGAGAGAGGAAGGAGTTGTAGTCATTGTTGACATAATTCTCAGACCATTTCATTTGCTGATTCCAATGTCTTATGCCTTTACCATTTCTTTGACCTTATATGTATTTCAACCCTTTTGAGTCTTAACTTCTTCTTTTTCCTTTTCATCAGTTTTGAGCACTGATCTTACATGCTCTCTCTCTCTTTGGTTGGTTGTTGCCTTTCTCAGCTCCACAGATACCTAGGAACCAATTTGTGCTTATTTACCAGTCCACTGGCAAATTAAACCTAACCTCTTCTCTGGGCCTCTTTTACTCACCTGTAGTATTGTACTTGTTTGTGTAACATTATAATGTATGAAGTTCTTGACTAAAAGGATGTTCCATCACTTTGACCACAGTATTCAAGATTGTGAATCTTTATATGACAAACCTCCTAATCAGGGGCTCCCCTAAACAGCCATCCTAGTATTCACCGTGTGGTCAGTTCAGTACCCTTTTGACCCATATATTCTTGCTTCAGTAGCTATTATTGTACAAGTAGAATATGGAACTATAAAAAGCAAGGGCTAATCTTAGTTCCCTGTAGCACTTTATAAATAGAATCCTTCTTCCTCAAAGAAAAGAAAAATAAATGAGGAAAGAAACAGAGCATTGCGATTGTCAAACTGAGATATTTTTCCCACTTCTTCTAAGTTCATATTTTCAGTGTAGAACATGATTAATTCACCAGTACAAGGAAACATTAAAGCATCCCCATATAAAAATGTGCGTTAGTCATGCTGTGAGGAAAACAAGAATATCTGTATTAAAAACCTGCCCTTTTAACATGGATTTAAGGATGTGTTAAAGAGGAATGTGTACTTTGTTGTTGTTGTTATTTTTGTTTGTTTGAGACAGAGTTTCTCTGTGTAACCCTGGCTGTCCTGGAACTTACTCTATGGATTAGGCTGGCCTAGAATTCTCAGAGATCCACCTCTGCCTTCTGAGTGCTGGGATTAAAGGAAGGGGCCATCATGTCCCAGCTCTCTTCCTCAGTTCTAGGTAACACTTATTAAACTCTCTGAGGGCTCTCTTCAAGGCCATCTCCTGGACAGACATTTGATTTCCTATTTATAAGGACACAGGAAGAGCACGTCTTTCAGCTTTCCCTGCAATTAACTTAAAAGTACACGTGAAGTGAGTATAAATGATAGACTTTTATTCTTTGCCTTGAGTCTGAATGGATCAGAAGAGTTTATATTATTATTTAGCTACATTTTCTTTAACATTTTTGATAAAAATGCTTTTGTCATTCTCACTCCCCCTGGGGTGAAGCAGGGTGTTAGTCACTGGAGCTACAGGTTTAGATAATTTAGCTCACAGAACATATTTACTCTACAATCTGTACCTGCCAATTCTGACTTACTTTCTGACAATACAACCCTGTCTTTATTTTTCAATTAAAATATCTGACAAATAGAACTTCATGAAATTTAAAAGCTTTTGTAGAGCAAAGGGGTCAAATGAAGAGACAAACTACTGAACAGAAAAAAAAAACTTAGCTAGCTATACATCTGAGACACGATTAATATGTGGAAATACAAAGAACTGAAATGACTACGCAACAAGAAATCAAACAACCTGATTAATAAGTTGGTTAGCAAAATGAACAATTTGCAAAAGATGAAATATAAACAACCAAAAGCTATGAAAACATTTCAACCTCAAAATTACATTGGGATTATATCATAGTTCAATTAGGATATCATTTATTATAAAAACAAACAGCAGGTACTGGTAAGGATATAGACAGAAGGAAACACTCACACTTCATTGGTGGGAATATAAACCAGTCCAGTCACCATGGAAACCAGAGCAGAGATTTGTCAAAATACTGGGAACAGAGCTGTCACATGTCCTAGTTGTTCTGCTCTTGGGTATGTGCCCAAAGGACCCATGTCAACACCTCTTAGAGATACTCACACATTGTTGTTTACTATGGCCATAGTTAACATGAATGACTTATGGTCCAAACTTATATGTTTAACAACAGAAGAATGGATAAAGAAAATGTGATATAGATACACATTGGAACATGTTCAGTCATAATGAATGAAGTCATGTTATTGGTAGGAAAATTGGTGTAATTGGAGATAATCTTACCAATCAAATTGAGCCAGTCTGAGAAAATTTGACAAAAATACATTTAAAGTCCCCCCAAATAACAAATGCCTTGAAGGCATAATTTTTATTTCTCATTTGAGTCATCTTTTATAAGATTTTCTGCATGAATCCCCAGTCTCTGCACTCCGCTATTCCCTACCATGGTGTGCTTGTGCCTTCTCTCCTGCAGCACACAACATGCAGCATGCAGCATGCAGCATTCACTGTTCCCCCAGAAGCAATGACTCCTTACTGAGGTGAGCTGATCAAATGCAAACTCCTATCACATATACTGCCCCTTAATACATCGAAATTAAAAATGTCACTGCATGAACGAAAGTGCCAAGTTTCTAAGACTAGCCTCTATCCTTAATACACACACACACACACACACACACACACACACACACACACACACACACACAAACACACACGAGTGCAAAAATATGCCAAGCTTAGATTTTATCTATTTTCTTTTTGAATTTTCTAGCAAATTCAAAAATGAAAACACATTGCAATTATTCTGATGAATTCAGAAAGTATAAATTGTGAATTTCAACAATGCAAACAGCATAGCAAAATTAGAAAAATAAACTGGGTTATGAAGCTTCATTGCTAGCATTCTTCCAAAGAAAGAATTCTCAATTGGAAGAATTTATTACGTGTTTTGAAATTCTTGGGTTTCTAACTGTGGTGTTAGCACTCTTTAGTTAGAACAATTAAATGTAAATGTTGACTTATGCTGAGGTTACCTGACATTTGTAGAAAGCTGTTTTTATAACTGGACTTCTGATTGAAATTATAACTCACTTGTGTGTTTGTGAATATTTATGATTGACATATTTCAGTAGTGCCTGTCAAGTAATGAGTAAACATTGAAATTTAGAGAGCCTTGGGGATTATCAACATTAGCCTCCAAACAATTTCTAGAAAACAAAGTTCTTTTTAACATAATGGACTTGAAAATTGTCGTTGTAGAGCAAAATTGGGAGTATGCTGGGCCAAACATGAGGATAAGAACTATTTCAGTGACTTAGCACCATATATGTTATACAAATGCCAGTGAAATTTGTAATTGTAACTTGGTTAAAACAGAAAAACAGAAAAGGGAATAGCCAAAGGAAGAAAAGAAATGAAACAAACTGTTAGGAAAATGCACATATTTCAGGTACAGGTTACATATTTTATAAATGAGAGCCTGGCTATTACTAAAAATACTACTATTGGTGTAGTTGAGCAAATGTCCTTGTGGTATGATTAATCATCCTTTGGGTATGTGTCCAACATTGGTAGAACTGAGTTTTGAGGTAGATTGATTCCCAAGTTTCTGAGAAACCACTGTATCAATTTTCAAAGTAGCTGTACAAATTTGTGCTCCCACAAGCAGTGGAAGAGTGTTCTTATTACTACACATCTTCTTTAAAATAAGCTGTCATTATTGTTTTTGATCTTAGCCATTCTGGCAGGTATAAGATGGTATCCCAAAGTCATTTGATTTGTACTTCCCTGATGGCTAAGGATGTTGAATATTTCTTTAAGTGTTGCCTGGACATTTGAGATTCCTCTGTTGATAATTCTCTGTTTAGATCTGCACTCCATTTTTTTTAATTGGATTGTTTGGTATTTTGATATCTAGCTTTTTCAGTTCTTTATATATTTTGGAGATCAGCCCTCTGTCAGATGTGGGGTTGGTGAAGATCTTTTCCCATTCTGTAGGCTGCCATTTTGCCTTATTGACCAAAACTTTTGCCTTACAGAAGCCTTTTCCGTTTCAGGAGGTCCCATTTATTCATTTTTTGATCTCAGTGTCTGTGCTACTGGTGTTATATTCAGCAAGTTTTCTCCTATGCCAATGCATTCAAAGCTACTTTGGAAAATATTTCTATGAATGTAATGTAAACTATGTTAACCTAAACATCAGAACTCTAAAAGAAATGCAACTATGTCTGCTTCTGTCCCTCTTTAAAAAAACAACCAGATAGTAACTAATGGATGCAAACTTCAAATCCAGGTGGCTCTTGCCCCATGCCTATGAGTTGGCAAATTATGCTGTATTTAATGGTGAGTGCACACCTGTCTTGGGTTGAAGATCATTGATAAAGAAGAATGAAGCTTCTCTGATATGGGATGTGGAATGACCCACAAGGTCTCAAACATCGTTGTTTATACTCAATGGGATAGAAATGGTTGGTGGATACACAAGCTAAGCAGAAAACAATTTTAAAAAAGGAAAAAAGAAAAAGTTGTTTCTAACTAGAAAAATATTCACATCAGCAGGAGATGACACTGAAAATGTATACAGAAATCTTAGAAACGATAAAACTGCTAATCAGTCTTTAGTAAACTCAGCAGGCAAGACCGTCCAAGGAACAGCTAATGAATTATTAAAGTGAAACCTAGCTTTGGATTAAGATAAAAAGGAGCTAGAAGATGACATCTTCTAGAGGACATGAAACAAGTGTGACAATCAGCAACTTTAAAAATATTGTGAGGATGTTAAGGGGGTGCTATCTGCTTCATGCATTTCTATATCAATTATGCATCTTAAAGTAAACTTAAAGAGATTCCTAATTAAGCTCCCTGTGCAGCTGTCAAGAGGACTTTTTCTTTATTTAGTACCAAGCATAAAGTCTGTGATAAAACATCCATGATTGCAAATACCAAGTGAAAGAGCAAATGAATTAAAGATGTGACCATCATTCTAAACACAGTTCAGGTAGTTTCTGAGTCGAGTTTTCTCCATGATTTCAAACTGCTTAAACTGGAATTTTCCACGGTCTTCTCTCTCCTTTCTTTCCATAGAAACATGTCTCTGCAGATCTGATTTAACTGCAGGTGAGTCAATAGTGTGGAATTTTTTAACCTCAAGGATGGCTTACCTTATGAAGGTAGAGAACTGGGGCCCAGAACTGAGAGTCTGAGTGGCTATCTATCACTCTAAATCTCCATGCTTCATCAAGGAAGGTACACCTTGAGAGCCTAAGTGTAAGGAAAGGATATGTATTCTCACAAATAGGTCAAGAACTATAATGCTAGAGTTAGACTATAGAGTTTTACTTTACAGTCTAGGCATGTGAGATTAAAGAATGGGAATTCAAATGATACTTTCTCTAAGAGTTAACAAGGACAGGATGCAAAGGGACCAACATGGACAAGAAGTATTTTGGAAGCACTCTGCTAAATTTTGGTTGTGTGTTGAGGAGGAATCTGAGAACATCTAGATGGTGCTCTGCCCAATCACTCATACTTGATAATGTGTCACCAGGCACAGTTGATGAAAGTGGAAGTGTGGTGGAGATAGATGAATGTTGTTATTTTAGTGCCATTTGGGGGAAATACTTGGTAAATCTAAGAAATATTCTTTGAGCCAAACTGGTCAGTGTCCTGGTGGACTAGTAGAAACCAAGAGTCAGGAGCAGGAGACGCAGGTATAATGACAGCGTTAGATCTTGCTATGTCATTGTGGCAGATGCAAGTTTCATGTTTGCACAGACTACCAAAATAGACTCATTTGCCAGAAGCAGTTAGCCAGAGAGCAATGGGAGGGGTTGTGCATAGAGAGGATAGAAAAGGCCCAGAGGCTAGCCCTTAGAATGGAGACCCCTTTATCACTCCTGTGAAGATCGTTGCCTTCTTTCAAGGCAAGAAATGCTGTATTGGGGAAACAGAGCTAGGGAATGGCTTACGGAGACCCAGTAAGTCTCAGAAAATCTAAGTCGCGTTTGTCACTGGCAAGATCTAATGGCCTCTTGAAGACGCTCCATCAGAACTCAACTATCAGGCAGGTGCGTTCAGGAGCACAGAGCACACAGCAAAAAGAAGCATGTTTTGTTTTGGTTACACTAAGAATGGAACACTTTATATGTCACAGAGAAGTCCAATGGTATATAAACATGAAGCATCTTGCTTCCTAGTTCCATTTCTCACCTTTTTTTTTTTTTTTTTTTTTTTTGTAAAGTATTTGATATTTTCCTCATGGGCCAAATTGGTGGCATTTGTTTTCAAAGAGAGGCTTAGAGAAAAGGAAGAAAAAGAAGAAAGGAAAGAACATTTGCTAGATATTTTTTTTAAAAAAAGCAAAGCTCTTTGAAGCCTCCTGGGGCTGATTCACTTCAACTCCACTAGGTAGACATTGACTTCACAGCCACAAGGAGCTTCAAAGGATACTGAGATGTGTTGATTTTATTGTAGGCCATTGTGATGAGCTGAACCTCTCACTTCAAAACAAAGAATAAAGAAATTAGGAACTCTTCCATCACGTCCTGGATGCAAGACAGCATAAAGCAAGGGGTGATGGCAGACTTTTGAACTGTACTGTGATCATTAGTATTTTAAATTTTAACAGCTTTTATTGTTACAGGCATTTCAAATAAACGTTAGGAGAAATATTTTCCATTTCTAGGCAAACATAATACTCATGAAAATCTGCCTTTGAAATTTTCCATTCTTGATGAATTACATGGAGAAAATAAGTTATTTAGTATGAAAGACTGCATTTTTTGAAGTATTTGGATATTGACATTATTATTGTTGTTGGATAGGCTGTCACTGGGACCTTGACTGACCTAAGACTCAGAGAGCAACCTGCTTCTGCATCCTGAGTAGTGGGATTAAAGGCCTCAGCCACCAAACCCAGCCTTTGCAGTTAAAGTCACTCTTCAGACTTCCTGAAACATTCTTAACTTTAAAGCAAACCAGAAAATATATTTCCCCATTACTAATTTTACTCTCTCTTTAGTTTTATTGTCTATATGTATGTATGTATGTATGTATGTATGTGGTATGTGTGTGTGTGTGTATGTGTGTATAACGTACACATATGTGCCTGTGTGCTTGTGTGTTTATATGTGTGCATCTGGAGGCCAAAAGTTAGCATGGAGTGTTTTACTCAGTTACTCATGAGAGTGGTCTTTATCTTTGTTCACTTAAATTGATTTCTGTCTTCATTCTGGAGATTATGCCATCTTACAGAATTCTTGAGCCATGACTTCATAACATTTAAACACTTTTATTGAGATAAAATGATTTATAACTTTTTGGTGACAAAGAAAAGCCGCAACCCATTTCAAGTACAGTCAATGATACTTCGAGTAAACTGATCAAGCTGTACAACCATTACCATCAATCACAGAATATTCCCCTTATACCTGTAAGATCTCAGTACCATTTATTGTTAATTCATACTTGCCTTTCCTCTTCATTACAGGTAGATTTTGAATTTGTAAAATTTTCAAAATATATTTCTTAAATTAAAATATATCACTTTCCCCTTTCCTTTTCCTCCATCCATGCCCTCAAAGTGCCTACCCTCTGACTATCTCTCAAAAGGATGACTTCTTTTCTTTAAATACATCTAAACACACACACACACACACACACACACACACACACACACACACACAACCTGGTGAGTCCCATTTTTATTGTTGTGTGCATATGATTTGATTTCAGGGCTGACTACTTTGCACCAGATAACTAACTAGGGGATCATTTTTTTTTGGAGAAATTAATATTAAACTAAACTAAATTATAAACTGAAATGTTAAAACTAAAATATTATTGCTGTAAACTAATAATTTATCTTAGTCCCCTTGTAGGCCCTGTCTCTCAATGAAGTCGCTACTTAATGTGGGGTGAATAGGGCCACAACACATGAATTTCTTTTTTTCTTTTTCTTTTTTAAAAAAAATTTATTCTTCTCTCATGTATACACCCCCACTGCAGTTTCCCCACTCTCTACTTCTTCCAGTTCTCTCCTCAACCTCCTCCCCCAGATCCACACCCTCCCAGTCTCCCCCAAGAAGAAAGCAAGCCTCCCAGGGACATTAACCTACCATGGCATAACAAGATACAATAAGACCAGGTACAACCCCTTACATCAAGACTGGGAGAGGCAACCCAGTGGAGGAAAAGTGCCCCCAAGAGCTGGCACAAGAATCAGAGACACCCCCACTTCCGCTGTCAGGAGTCCCACAAACACTCCAAGCCAACAACCGTGACATATGTGCAGAAGACCTTGCACGAACCCATGCAAGTTTTATATTTACCCCTTCATTCTCTGTGAGCTCCCGTGTGTCCTGCTTAATTGATCACACACACATGCTCTCCTGGTGTCCACGACACCTCTGGCTTTCACAATTCCTCTCTCTTTGGTGTGTGTGTGTGTGTGTGTGTCCCAGAACTACAAGGGGAAGGACATGATGAAAATCTCCAACCTGGCCTCTGTCTCTGTCTAATGTTTGGCTGTGGGTCTCTGAATCTGCTCTGATCGGCTCCTGGCCACAGCCTCTCTGATAATTACTAGACTAGACACAGATCTATGAGCATAACAGAACACGATCAGGAATCATTTCATTGATTAATTTTCTAGTAGTGTTTGGTTCTACCCTACATCTCTGGCCTTTCCAGCCCCAGGTTCCTGGTTATCCAGGCAGTGTCAAACATGGGCTCCCTTTGTGGCTTGTGGCATGGGCTTCAAGTTAGACCAGTCATTGGTTGGCCACTCCCAGAAGTTCTGTGCCATTCATACCCCTGCACATCTTGCAGGAGGACAGATTGTAGGTAGGTTTTGTGGCTAGGCTGTTGTCCTAGTCCCGCCACTGGGAGCCTTACCTAGTTACAGAAGATGGCCAGTTCAGACTCCGTGTCTTCCATCACTAGGAGTCCTTGCTAGGGTTACCCTCATAGATTCCAGGGAGTTTTCACTGTACTAGGTTTCCATATAACCCCCATCCCATCCTCTCAAGTTGTCCCTCTCTTTACTTCTCCCTCCATCTCTCTCACCTGGTCCCTCCTATTCCCATTCCCACCCACCCTCACTCTACCTGCAAAATCTACTCTTTTTCTTTTTCCCAGGGAGATCCATGTGTACCCCCTAGAGTCTTCCTTGTTAGCCTCTCTGGGTCTGTGGATTACAGCATGATTATTATTTACTTGATGGCCAATATCCACTTATCAGTGAGTACATACTAAGCACATGAATTTCAAGGGTAACAATCAATCACATCTTTTTAAATTTTACTAGAAATACATTTCTAGAAAATTTTCCTACCTTTTTATGCACATTTTTTTTCTCTGTTTTATTGTTACCTCATTGTTCTAGTGGCTGTGGTCTGCTGTCTTATTTTAAGTTGCCTTTTTCTAATGACTAGTGGTGTTGGTCATCTTTTCATATACTTATTAGACATTCATATATATTCTTTCATGAAATAACTAGTCAAATCCCTTTTTCATTTTGTATATTGGTGTTTGGCCAGAAAAACTCTTAAAGTCTCTCTGCAATGCCTACAATGACAAAGGACAACAGTGAGGAGTGGAGAAAAGATCTACAAAAACTATCCAGAAGCATGGCAGTCACAATTAGAGATTCTCTAGACATACTTGTGATCCCTAAATTACTGAGGACTTGCTCACATCTTAAAACATTTTGTTCATAGGCCACAGACTGTTTTCTATTAATTCAAAGTACATTTGTGCCTTTTGAATCATATATGTATATGATTATATATATATATAATCATATATATATTATATTACATATGTAAAATACCCTTTTAAGCCACGAAATATTAGGTATTTTATCTATGTATTTTCTGTAACTTTATAATTTTACCCTCTACAAAGATTGTTATGTCTATTTAAAGGAAATTTACTTTTAGTTTATGTATAAGAATATAAACCTGTATAAAATTACATGGGCCCATGAGATGTCTTAATAATTTTATATTTTCTACAGTCCTTAACTCATGTTAAATATATTTATATTCTTAAAATATATTATTTTTATGAGGGGAAGATTTATTGTTCTTGCTTATAACTTTTTGTAAATGTTCAGGATATAATTACTATCTAAAGTCTCCTGTTGTGCAAGAACATGTTGAAGTCTCTTCTTTGTCTCTATGAAATTTCTAATTTACTTTCATTAAATAAAAAGATTTTGCCTATTGCTTTCTATTCACCTACAGTACTCAGTGATTTTTGTTTCCTACCACTTTGCTTTTAAAATATTCATCCCCTCTTTTCAGAAAGGGTGGGGGCTGTTCTTTACTACTCATTTGAGATACCCCTATGTAAGCTGTACCTGTGATTCCTTGGTATGGATCCTGCTCTTCTCTCCCTCTTTTTGCTCCTTCCTTCCCTCTGTCCCTCTGTCCCTCCCTCCCTCCTTCCTTCCTTCCTCCTTTCCTTCTTTTCTTCCAAGGATTGGTCTATGAATTTTGTCCACCTAATTCTAGAAAAAAAAGGATTAATCAATATTATAAATTTTTAATAATTCATTGTTTTAATAAGTTACTTACAGTTGTGTAAATATTCTGAGTTGATAATTATTACCATTCTTTTAGAAAAATATGTGATTCAAACACATAATCTGTACAACCTTGAAAGATGGCATAGAAGATTCCAGTTCCTTCACTCCTTCCTTCCTTCCTTCCTTCCTTCCTTCCTTCCTTCCTTCCTTCCTTCCTTCCTTCCTCCCTCCCTCCCTCCCTCCCTCCCTCCCTTCCTTCCTTCCTTCTTCTCTTTCTTTTTTCCCTTTTATTGAAAATAGATTGTTTTCTCATAAATATATCCTGATAATAGTTTCCCCTCCCTCCAATCCTCCCAGTTTCTCCCCATGTCCCCTCCCCTCTGGATCCACTCCCTTTCTGTCTCTCATGAGAAAAGAACAGGCTTCTAAGAGATTAAAAACAAGACAAGACAAGACAAAACATAATAAGATGAAGCAAAAACTGTCACATCAAAGCTGAACAGCAACCCAACAAGAAGAAAAGAGTCCTAAGAGCAGACACAAGAGTCAGAGACCCACTTGTTCTCTCAGTTAGGAGTCCCATAAAAATACTAATCTGAAAGCTATAATATATACAGAGAGAACCTGGTGCTGACCATGTATGCCTGCTGCTTCAGTCTCTGTGAGCTTACATATGTGCCATGCTTAGCTGATTCAGAGGGCTGTGTTCTCCTGGTGTCCTCCTTTCTTTCTGGCTCTTACAATCTCCATAGGATTCCCTGAGCTTGGAGGGGAGGAATTTGATGGAGAAATAACATTTAGACTCTCTCTCTCTGCATAATGTCTGGCTGTGGGTCTCTGCATCTGTTCCCGTCTGCTGCAGGAGGAAGCCTTTCTGCTAATGACTGGATAAGGCATTGCCTATAAGTATAGCAGGATATCATTAGACGTAATGTTACTGATACACACACAGTTTTAATGTGTGTGTGTGTGTGTGTGTGTGTGTGTGTGTGTGTGTGTGTGTAAGGCCTCACTCTGTATGCAGAGAGCAACCCACTGTCTTAGCTTGACCAACAACTCAATTGAATGCAAACTATCCTGCCACTGCAAGCCTGGCCTGGCCACAGGAAATGGACAGTTTAGCCTCCTTATCTTCTATTGCTAGGAGTCCTCATTAGGATCACTTTTACCGATTCCAGGCAGTTCCCCTGCACTAGGTTTCCATGCCCCCAAACTCCTCCATTCCAGCCATCTATGCCCACACTCTCCCTTCCACTCAATCTCCTGCCACCTGATCCCCCTGTTCCCATCCCCATCTGCTTCCGGTTTGCTCTTAAAATCTATTCAGTTTTCCCCTCCCTGTGAGATTGTTGTTTCTTGGGAAACCTAGCTGTTTTTCTGGCAGGTGTGGCCTGTGGGTTAGCAGGGAGCACCTGCTGGTGGTGGGAACTGGGATATAATGACCAGTGAGAGGAGGGAGGTTAGAAGGGGAAGATCTGTGGAATCCACAGGATGTGGGAGTGGAAGTGGGCAGGGAAGGTTGCTGAGGGCGTTCTGTGACAGCTAGGAATGTGACTGGGGAATTGGATCTGGGGAACAGAAAGAGAAGGAAGGTCTGCCAGGTTTTCTGGCCCCACAAACTTCTTAGTGCTTCTTTTCCCCCAGTGTCTTACCAAGATACGTGATGTATATGTAGTACCAGTTTGAAACATAATTAAATTAACAACTTTATTTATACTTATTATTAGTATTGTTGTTGTTGTGTACATGTATATAATGTGTATGGGTGTAGGCTTGGATTTTAAGGATATAGTTCTAGGTGTTTAAACATATGCCAAAAGATTTGATGGGATTTTTACCTTTATTTTTATTCTATGCAAATGGACATTTTCCCTTAAGACATGTCTATGCATCACTTGTGTGCAATACTTGTATGTGCCCATGAAGGCCAGAAGAGGCCACAGTATTCCTTAAGAAAGGCATTACAGACAGTTGTGAACTGTCATGTGGGTGCTAGGAATTAAACTCAGATCCTCTTGAAGAGCAGCCAGTGCTCACTAGTGTTGGGCCATCTGTCTAGACCCATTTGTTTTAATCACATAACAAGTTAATATAAAAGTTGTTCCTAGCCAGGCGGTGGTGGCGCACACCTTTAATCCCAGCACTTGGGAGGCAGAGCCAGGTGGATCTCTGTGAGTTCGAGGCCAGTCTGGGCTACCAAGTGAGTTCCAGAAGAGGTGCAAAGCTACACAGAGAAACCCTGTCTCGAAAAACCAAAAAAAAAAAAAAAAAAAAAAAAAAGTTGTTCCTATTCTTCAATGATTATAAATAGCACATGTTTTCTACTTTTTTTCTTTTCTTTTTTTTTTTTTTTTTTTTTTAACAATTTTACTCTTGCCATTTTCGTTAGTCTGACATTTAAGAAACCTGAATGTTTGGAAAACAACAGTCCTTTAGAAAAGATCAATTAATCATAGACATCATAATAATAAAAATTAACTTAACTATGAAATTAGTTTGCTTCCTATAAATCACACTGTTTACTTTCTACTATGGGGTTTTTAAGCCCACTGGATGGTTTAATGATTAATGATAACTCTATTATTGAAAGTATCGTTTTCATAGGGGATTGCACGATTTTGTTATTTCCTCTTGAATGTGAAAAGTGATCCATGAGCTTGCAAAGCCTCATTTTTGTTTTATTTGTTTGATTCAGATTTCTTAGAGAACAGGTTCCATTCAAAATTAATTCCTTTTTCAGTAGCATTCTAGAGAAAGGGAAAAAGGGAAGCTAGGGATTGTTCTATTGACTTACATAGGTATGCAAGCTCATGTCAAAAGGATGTGGCTGGTAGGTTCATACGCATTTATAAAACAGACCATCAACTTGATTCTGGAATATATTGTTAAAAGTTATGTGTTTTAGTAGTTCACTATCTAGGAGAAGAATGTACACACTGACTTTAGAAGTTAATATGGCCAGGAACACAGTACATTTAGCCAGAGGTATACTTGACAAACAAAAATAGTAGTCATCAAGCTTCAGGACCTTAATCTAAGAGGAACCCTGGAATTGTCAGTTTGTTTATTCTATTCATAACATGTATGTAAACAGATACATAAACAATGTAAAAATGAACATAAAAGAAATGTCATAGTCACTTCTTAGCTAGTTGGCATCCTGCCATGAATAGGAAGAACTCTGAAGGTCTTGTGTCTTTTGAGCCTAGCATGGTCTGGATATACTTTTGGTCTAGTGTCTTCTTCTGTTCTTCCTAAGCTTAGCATGTGGTGACATTGGTTCCATATTTTTCCCAGACATGACAGTGTCAATTGAAAATAATTTGCATGGACTGTGTCTGTTGCCTAGAGTATTCCCCATGAAGCTATGTGTGACTGTTGCTTCTCAACCTCATTCTGTGTGTTTGTCTGAGGTCACTCCCTCAAGATGCGCTATGTAAATAGCAGTGCCATTCAGGTTCCTGAGTTTATGAACTTTTGTAGTTTACTTAGTAGTTCCAGTTTATTAACAGATAATACACTACATATCATATTCTAGTTAATATTTTATTTAAAATAACATCTAACTTTTAATAGAAATGCAATAGAATATAATTAAGCAATAAAATAGTAATATCACTTTGTTTTCTTAGGCCCAATGCCTGAGAATTAGAAATATATGTATTGATGTCTCTAGTTTGGCTTCCAACACTAGATCTTAACACTTGCCCTTACACTGACACACCAATTTGTTATCAGCTATAGATGCACACACCTTTGAATCTTTCAAATGGCAACATCATCGACAAACATCAACAAGTCCTACTTTATTCTGGCATCATTTTTCATACACAAACTTATTTTCTTATAGTTTTAATTGCCTTAATCCTCTGGCAGTAGTTGAGAGTGGGTACAGAGGCCCACAACCAGACATTATTCAGAGAGAGAGAGAGAGAGAGAGAGACTGAGAGAGATTGAGAGAGAGAGACTAAGTTGGAGGTCTCCATTGGATCCCTCCCCTCAGTGATCAGTAAACCACACAGATTAGGGGTGGGAAGGATTATAGGCATTAGAGGGAATAGAGGACACCAGGAGAACATGACCCACTGAATCAACTAAGCAGGGCCCACATGAGCTCACAGAGACTGAAGCAACAGGCCCAGGGCCTCCTGTGTGGATCTGACCAGGTTCTCTGCATATACGTTATAGCTTTTAGCTTAGTATTTTTATAGGATGCCTGACTGTGAGAATGAGTGGATCTCTGAATCTTGTGCCTGCTC
Source organism: Peromyscus maniculatus bairdii (assembly GCF_049852395.1). Lineage (NCBI taxonomy): Eukaryota > Metazoa > Chordata > Mammalia > Rodentia > Cricetidae > Peromyscus > Peromyscus maniculatus. Next base: position 14,161,130 of record NC_134868.1, read on the forward strand.
TTGGGACTCTTTTCTTCTTGTTGGTTTGCTGTTTATAATGTTAATAGGAGAGCTTTTGCCTCATCCAATTGTATCTTGTTTTGTTGTGTTTGTATATGGTCTTTTGGAAGCCTGCTCTTTTATGAAGAGAAAGAGGAAGAGTGGATCTCAGAGAGAGAGGTTTGGTGTATGTGGGAGAGCTGGGAGGAGTGAAGGAGTAGAAATGGTGGTCTTGATGTCTTGTATGAGAGAAGAGATTATTTATGATAAAAATATTAGATGAGCTGGGCAGCAGTGGCACATGCCTTTAATCTCAGCACTCAGGAGGCAGAGACAGGCAGATCTCTGTGAGTTCCAGGCCAGCCTGGTCTACAGAGTGAGATCCAGGACAAGCACCAAAAACTACACAGGAAACCCTGCCTTGAAACAACACCCCCCCCCCAAAAAAAACAAAAAAACCCAAAAAGACAAAAAGCCATGAAATGAAATAAAAAGGGACTCTAAATGCAAAAACATAATAATAGGTAGGACACTATTTGACATTTAGTAAATAAACTTTCATATTTGAAAATCATGGAAAGTGATAATTGTCAATGTAACTTATGCCAGTTACTGACAAAAATGAAAAGGAGAAAAAAAATGTGAATTGGAAATAAATTGTGTACAAATGAATTACTGAGAGCTTACACTCTGAGAAAAGTACTCTACTGCATCAACAGTACTCATCTAAAGCAAAGACCTAGAAATGAACACTAAAAGCAGAGTCCAAGAAAACATGTCAATTATTTTCTAAAGTAAAACAAAACAAAATAACTCATAATGAAATTATGAAAACTGATATCCTATGAACACCCAGTCAGTAAAGGAATTATCAATGGTTGCTAAGCAAACCAGAGAGTATGGTGGGGTAAAGTTATTTTTATTGACGGACAGTTCATCAACAGAGTCAGGCCTCTTACATAGGGCACAAGTATAAACTCCCATTGATTAAGTCATTATTTGATGTTAGTACAATAGGAGAAGTAGAATTATTTCTCTACCTTTCAGCTTTAAAATGGTGAGTCTACCTAGAACACACTCAAAACACAGCTTTTACCCTTATAAATACAGCACAACAATTATCATCAGGGGGAGCTGGAGAAAGCAATTTTAAAATTATGGAGAAGTAATGTGATATCCAAAGAAACAAAATCACCCCTGTACTATAAAATTGAATATTCATTGAGTTTCAATAATTGATATATTAATTCATAATTTATGTGGACAGCACAGACATACAGAATGTAAAGAATATGATTTAGAGCTAAGTAGGATTGTGATCAAAGATCAAATCCTTCCTGGAATTTACTGCCAAGGCTGTCTTTAGACAGTTTGAAAAACGCTTCTGGAGCCTTAGTCTTTTTGTATGTAAAGTAACTGGACCTCTCTTTGTCTGCATATATATATATATGCACACATGTATATGTGTAACCGTCCATCTGTGCAGCCTTCAATCCATCTATTCACATATCTTTCCAGACAGAATGTGCAAAGTCCGGCAATGAGTGGACTATGTTAAAGAAATTTATGCCATCATAGTAGATATTTCTTATGAACTCTGAGATAAAGTGAAAATATACCCAGGACTTGTATAACTATATAGTTTCTACACAGTGCTGTTTCGAAAAATAAAACAAAAATGTAAGCATAGCCACTTACCCTTAAAAAAGTGTTTGTATTTCACTCCTTGTAATTTTAAAAATCAGTTTTAATGAATGATGATTATCTCTAAATTCACTTTGATTATGTGTTTTTATGTGTCTAAATAGATTTATGTATGTATATATATACATATATATATGTGTATGTGTGTATAACTGCCTTATTATAAAATTGACATTTGCAGTCAAAACCAACAGCCTGAGTTTAAGCTGAGGGACTCATGGTGGAGACCTTCTGGCCATCCTCTTACCTCCACACACATGTTGTGGTACATATGCATGCGTGTGCACTCACATGCCAACACAGTCAAAATATAATTGGATATGCTGAACATACACATAACATAAAACTTTTTATTCAAGACAGGCAACATAACTAGTTGCTGACTACTTCACTAGCAAGTACAAGGAATAACTTCCCAGCAATGCAAACTATATCACCCTTTCTCATCATTACTACTCCATCTACAGATATGAGCAACTGTTGATGCTGATCTATTTTTAGTGTAGATATGATTCTTATGCTGTAGAGTTCTTTATAAATAGAATAATACAGTATATACACTATTGTGCACTCAGTGCAAAATTTTATAGTACTTTCGAGGTGACTTAGCTGTTTTTTCTTAACTTATCCCACAGACTAGAATCTTCACAGAGTTGCCAAAGTGGTAAAAATGTCCCTTGCAGTGTTTGAAATATTAGTAGTAAATAATGGCTTCCTTAACCATTAAGTGTGATATGTCATTTAAGGTGTGGATAGCTGCCTGTTTTCAAGGGACGGAAATTCCACTCATTTTCTGTTTGCTCATAAAAAAATTTAATGTGCATTCCGAGGCTGTTAAAAAACCTTTATACCACCTATTGAGATAATAATTTTCAGTTCAGTTGGTTAATATGATGTTAGATTGACTCAGATTCTTGGATTACTCACAGGCAGTGATAGACTGTTTTATTAACATTTGTATCATAGGATTTTGAAAACTAGCCACATTGGTGGGTACACTTCCATGCATATGCACACACAACCGTGTGTGTGTGTGTGTGTGTGTGTGTGTGTGTGTATGTATAAACATACATGTATCAATGTGCATAATATTCTTATATAGCAAAATCACAAGGTAGTTTTAATTTGTTTCTTTCTAATTTGTTTAAAAATATTCAGAAAATTTTAAAAGGCTATATTTCTTCATCTCCTTTTATTAGTTGCCTGTTGAATCTAACATCTTTAAAAATTGGATTGTCTTTATTGAACTTGTAGGAGTTAATTACATATTCTGGACCATTGTCTTGTTTGATGCATGGATTGCAATGTATTCTCCCAGCTCATGACTTTAGTTGTAATTTTGTTAATGATGTTTTTGTATTAACATATGCCTTTAAATTTCATGAAGTATAATCTATCAATTGCTTTGCCAATTATCAAGAGTGATTCTGTATGTTTATTAAGGAGATTTTTTTTTTGGTTTGTCAAAATCATAGTTTTCTTTATACATTTCTTTCTAAATGATTTAAAATTTTAGCCTTTTTGTTTTGATCCATGAATTGCTTTGAATAAATTTCTTTTGTACCATAATTGGGTATCATATGGTTGAGGTCCATTTACTTCAACTTGAATAGCAAGTTATTATTTACTGAAAAGAAAATTTTTCCTTAATTTCTTTGATCCATTTGTCAGAATTTTTAACTGAACAGTTGTAATATTATGAGTTATCCTATGTTGTTGATCCACATGTTTAATCTTTTACCAACAGCATGTTTTCTTGACTGTTGTAGTATTGTGGCATGTCTTAAGGCAATAACAGTAGTTCTCAGATTTTGTACTTTTTTCCAGTTTGTGCATTCTAGGTCCATTAATATCCATACTCTTTTTAAATAGTCTGCAAAGCCTTCTTTAAATTTCTACTGGGGTTATGTTCAGTTTCAGATTTGGAGGGCTCATGCATTTATACTGTGGAATTTTCTGATCTCTGTACAATCCTATTTTTTAATGTTTTATTTATATTTACCTGCTGTAGAATAATCCTCTTGTACACTATAAAGATTTGTCACTCAAATTGGTTTAATAAAATGCTGATTGTCCAGTAGCCAGGCAGGAAGTATAGGTAGGGCAACCAAACTAAGAGTGCTGGGAAAAGGAAGGGTGGAATCAGGAGTCTCCAGCCAGACACAGAGGAGACAAGATGAAAATGCTGTACTAAGAAAAGGTACCAAGCCACTTGGCTAAAAATAAGTAAGAATTATGGGTTAATGTAGGTGTAAGAGCTAGTTAGTAATAAGCCTAAACTACTGGCCAAGCATTTATAATTAATATAAGCCCCTGGTGATAATTTGGGAAGCGACTGCTGGGTATTTGGTTGTTGCTGGTGGGACAGAAACTTCCACCTATGTTTAAATGAATGTTTATTATTTTAGTATAGAAATCACATATTCTTCTATAATTATCACCACCACCACCATCAAACCAGCATGCAATTTACTGAGTATTTTTTATGTATGTCCTTTAGAAACATAATGTAATTTGGTTCTCAAAACAATCTTAATAAATAAGTGGTAATGTTTTCATTTTACACATTAGTAAATAGTGGTTTAAAGAGGTTAAATAACTTGTCTTCAAAAAGCTGAGACCTCACATTAGGGCAAATGAATGGCAAAATATTCCAAGAAAATAGACTTAAGAATCAAGCCCGCGTAGCAACTTTAATGCTTAACAAAATAGACTTTAAAACCAAAATTAATCAGAAGAGATTGGTAAGGACATTATATGCACATTAAAGGAGAAGTCAAACAAGAGGATGTTGCAGTTCTTAGCATCTATGCACCCAACATAAGGGCAACCACGTCTGTAAAAGAAACGCTGCTACTACTACAGTTTAAATCACATGTTGACACAGTGATAGTGATGACTTGCCAATAGATAGGTCATCTGACAAAAACCAAATAGGGAAATACTGGAGTATACATTCCACAAAACAGATGGACCTAACAGATACTTACAGAGCATTACACACACACACACACACACACACACACACACACACACACACACAAAAAAAAAAAAAAAAAAAACCCAAAAAACACACCAAACAATATACATTTTTTTCAGCAGCTCATGGAACTTTCTCCAAAACTGACCATATACTCAGACACAAGCAAGCCTCACCAGATACAAAAAACCTAAAATAACACACTGCATCATATTGAACACCATGGATTAAAGCTGGGTATCAATAACAACAGAAACAACAAAAGACAACAAAATCACAGAAACTGCACAACTCACTACTGAATGAAAAATGGGTCAAGACAGAAATTCAGAAAGAAACCAAACTTTCTAGAATTGAATGAAAATGAAAACACAACATACTCAAATATATGAGACAAAGAGAAGAAATCACACCCCAAAGGGCTAGATAGCAATAATCAAACAAATGAAAAACAGTACAAAGAACCAATGAAACAAAGAGTTGGCTCTTAGAGAAAAACCAATAAGACTGACAAACCCTTATCCAAATTAACTAAAAGGCAAAGGGAGAAGTGTGGGGCATACATGGGCTGCAAAGAGGGCGCCAAGAGAAATTTAGGTAAATGGAGCTTAAGCTTTAAGCTGTTTACGCAGAGAGTGGATACAAATGGTACCAGAGGAAGTTAGTTTAAGCTGTTTGTGCAGAGAATAGATACAAAGGATGGCTAAGAGGAAGTTAGCTTGGGTTGTTTGTATGGAGATTAGAGACAAATGGTGAGAAAGGAAGTTAGCTCAAGTTATTTATGCTAAGATAAGATACTAAAAACAGGAGATGATGTCAGGGCATAAACAACTTGTAAATAGGGTGACCTTTAAAATGATTGGTTCGTTCCTTCACCCCCCCTCCTAGGGGGTCTGAGGTTTTCTGGTATAAAAGAGGCTTACTGCCTATCAATAAATGAGTTCTTGCTTGATTTGACTCCCCGCTGTGGCTGATTGTCTCAGGGTAAGAGGGAGGCTGGGGAACAGGTGAGTGGCACGCACTTACCTTTCCTCTGTTCCAGGCCACCTCTTCACAGGTGACCTAAGTTCCCAGTGGGGCAGGTCCCCACAGAGAAGGTCCAAATTAACAAAATTAGAGATGAAAAGGGGATATACCAACAGACATCAGGCCTCCTTACATATTTATCTTGGGCTTTGTTTTTCAGAACTAAGAAGCATAAATTCTATAATTTCAGCTTCCTGGTTCATGATGGAAGTGCTAGCAAACTCATTCTTAAGAATTTATTTGCTTTAGCAAATTAACACATCTCAATTGTCCCTTAATGAACAAATTTTTGGCTTTAGACTAGGCCTGTAACAATCTGGACATGAATGCACATGATAAATTCAATAGTTTTTTTAAGCTTGTAACTTTTTGAGATAAAGTCTTAACTGTGCAGCCCAGGTAGGATCAAACCTGGGCTATCTCTGTGTGGGATTCCTTTGTGCTGTATTAGCATCGTGCATCACATTCCTGGCTAGCTTAGGAGGGAGTATTTGACTCCTGGTAAGCTGCATATCTGTGTATTTAAACAAAACATTTAAAGTAAATAACACCAGCGTAGACACTGTAAAGTCAAAGTGAAAAAATAGTCAATTAAGCCTTACTCTCCATGTTCTCTTACTTTTCTTTGGTTTAATTTTTTGGTGGGATATTATTTATTTTCTATATTCTCTCACCAGTGTAGAATATTGCAAAATTAGGAAGGTATAAAAAAGAAAACCTTTTCCTGATAAAAGGTGATGTTTACTGAATTACCTCCTGAATGAATGTCATAGACTGTTTCAAGTCACGAACCTTAATGTGCTTTTATTTTCTCATCTGTTAAAAGAACACCTTTACTAGTTGTAGGATTCTATTTTCTTTCAGTACTATAAAGAAATTAAGTTATTTTTCAACTGGAAAGGTCGTAAACTGCTGTTTCTGGTACTGGAACAAATACTTTGGTTTTATTTCAATTGTAGGTATTATATAGGCACGATTCCATTATACTGACATGGATTTGTGATTAGGTAAATATTTCTGTGAGAAAATAGCTCTTCAGATTTAGGAATGTTTATTAGTTAAGATGCAGACACTTTAGAGATGTTGAACTGGTAAGAACTGGTAGTTAGTTTGGGTCAAGAGAAGTTAAGCAGTTCCTAATTTTCCATGAAGATGAAAAATTTCTACAAACACAGACAAACATGTAAGAAAGGTCGCTGCATGTGAGCCAGAAAGAGAGCAGTGTTTCTGGGGTGTCTGCTTCAGTTCTTGCCTTTGAGTTCTTCCCTTGAGTTCTTTCTTGCCTTGGCTTCCCTGGATGCTACATTATAACCTATAAGTCAAACAATTTCCTCTTCCGGGTTGTTGCTTTTGGTCATGGTTTTGTCCTAGCAACAGAAACCTAACTAGAACAACTTTGAATTGCAGTAGCATCATAGTGATAATAAAGTTTTCTTTTCCAGATGTAAGGAAGAACTTTACTAAGGCTTATGATAAAAGTTTGAGTTTAACACTAGGTAGCTCACATGCAGAAAGATAAAGATGAACTCTGTAGCTTTGAATAATGGATTGTGAATTTGAAAGCAGGGCTTCTTTTCCCCCTAAGTTTCTATTCTATTTTTAAAAGCTATGATAAAGCTGCTTGAAATTATATCCAAAGGTGGATGTTGAAGACTTTTTAAAAAATCAAATGCCAACAGAGTTTCCTTCTGTTGCAACTTTTTATTTATTTATTTATTTGCTATCGTGTTCTTTTCCAAGCATGTAGAAAGGTAGCTTAATTAAATTGAGTTTCTTAAAGTCTTAGAAATGCAAACGATATCTAGTTTCTGTGTAAGCTTGTTGGGATTAGCTCATTCACAATTCAGCAAGTGGTCATAACTTAAAAGGGAAAGCTAAGTTGGATTATTTATCATGGAGCTATTGGGAGGTAATCTTTTAAGACTATGAAATAGGAATATCTTATCATTTTACTAGGAGGTGCTGCAAATCCATTTTGTCTTTGTTGTGGAGATAGAGCATGAAAAAAAAAGGAGCTTTGGGAAAAGAGAACATTGAACCTTCAGAATAGAATATCAACATTTTCTTTTACGGTTCCATCATGAATACTGCACTTACCCCCAAACTGTCACTCATGACGTTTCTATTTGTGTAACTAATCCATAGTCAGGTGAAACTGAGAAGTCATGTCATAAAGTTCCCTCACACATGAAAGAAACTGAAAGGAACAGGCATGTACCACAGGGCTGGTGATGCTAAGGAGAAGGAAGAGGGGCCTTGATTGTGCTCTGTCAAGTAAAACAGTCAATTCAAACCTCTACTCTTAAACACTAATTTATCTCATGCAAGGCTCATGCAAGTCTTAGAGGACTTTTATTATTTTTCCTATGTCTGATAAGTGCAGGGAGGCAGATCTTAGTGTGCAAACTGACTCTTAGGATTGAATAGATGTAGCAGATATTATACAGAAATTTTCCATAGACATACATGCTCAGTACAGTATGACACAGCTTATGTTGTACATGGGATACTTTATTGATTTATTTTAGATCAGTATCTGCTACTTCCTTTTTTCTGGAAATAACCTTCTAACAACAGACTGTTTTCCTAAGTCTCCCGTGGAAGAATCTCTTAGGGTTTGGCACATGAAGAAGAAAGTTGTTGAGTTAAGATTTTTTTGAGGGGTTTATTTGCATGTGTATGAACATGTTTGTGCATTTACTTTGTGTGTGTGTGTGTGTGTGTGTGTGTGTGTGTGTGTGTGTGTGTGTGTAGGTTAGAGAACAATACTGACTGTTCTTGACTGGCCCATCTTGATTTTAAGGAATGAAGAAAGGACTCTTCTTGGACTGGAGTTAACTGAGTAGCCAAGGCTGGCTGGCCAGCCTGACTGCCTTTTCAACATTGAGACTAAAACTCACATTTTTTTTAAACATTCATTCTGGGGTACTGAACTATCCTTCTGGCTTGAGTTTTTTTTCTTTAAGGATCTAAATTTCTGCTCACCATGCCTAGCCCCTTGGGCAGAATTAATCTCAGTATTTAATGTTTTTAAGCTACAAGTCAGATACTGCATGTGTCACCTGAGGATTTCCTTCCCTGCAGACTTTTCATGGGGTGACTATTTCCCCTCACAGCTCCTTTCCCTCAAGCTCTGAAGGGAGAAAAGGTGTCATCCTTCTTTCAGTGGTCACATTTCTTCCTCTCTTCCTCCAAGCTCCCTGCATTGAGTTCTCTGTCATCCGTGCCTGGTTATGACGTCTATCTTCTCATCCCAGTTACTCTTTTCCATTTTTTTCTCACATGTTGGACGTCTGTATTATTGTCATTGTCTTAGTCTCCGTTCTGGGTATTTTGCAATACACATGGAAGATTTTCCCAGCCACCAGACCTCCCAAATTTTTTCAATGCTGCTTCTCCACTTATTTTTGTTTTGTCTTTTTCTTTTTCAACCATGAATCCCTATGGTCATATCATGGGTTTTGTCATTACTAATAAGCACAATCTCCATATATCCTGCAGTTTTTCAATATTACCCTAGCTTCTGCTTCCTAAAATTCCTGTCACTTCCTCTGTTATTCTGGCTTTGACAATTTCTCTTTGAGTGTGTGCATGAGTGTGTGTGTGTGCACAATATGTGTGAGTGGGTTCCCATGGAGGACAGTAGAGGGCATCATATCCCCTGGAGCTGGAATTGCATGGAGTTTTAAGTTTCCTGTGTTGCCTGACAATCACAATGTAGTTCACCATTTGTTTATTTGCTTTTCTAGATTAGTATTTCATATCTTTTGTTCTCCTCACAAACTCTTGAGGCTCTTTCTTTATATTCCTCTCATTATAGAAAAATAATTTCCACAGACATGGTATAGTTATCACCAAAGTGCATCTTTACCCCTACAACGCATCCCTATGTTCCATCCCTATGCTGGATCTATGCACCGCATCCATACATATGACTGAAATGAAAACTCTTGTTCCTCTTCAAGGTAAAGATTTCCAGTTGTGTCTCTTTCTCTTTCACTCACTTTCTGTTGTGCAAATACCACATTTGAAACACATCTATTATAATATCCTATTTCAACACTTATTTCTATTAGCATGCATAGAGTTAAGCTTAATTGTGTCATTTCCAGACAAAATTTGTTTTGTTGTTTCTCTCTTTCCTCTGTTAAGCCCATTGCCCCTTCCCATCTTCAGTAGCTTCCTCTCCTTTCATATTACATCTCTTTCCCTTGTCTCCTTTCTCCACAACTTCTGATCCTCTCTTAGTCTCCTATCTAGTTTCACAGCTTGTCACCTTTATCACACCCACCGATTTCTGATGTCCATCAACAGAAGCGTGGATAAGGAAAACATTACTTATGCAATTTTAAAACAAAATGCAGTTTTACACAGCTAGACATTATATAGTTCTCTTTAAAGTGATACTCTGCTCCCACATGCTGACATCTGGTCTTCTTGGTATATTTATTTTGTAGTTCTTTCCTTTGCTAAAACACTGTATTACTTTATTTTGTTGTAATTAGTTGTAATTCAATCAATGGCATTCTCCTGGAAAATTTGCTCATTGAAGGTTGGGGTCTTTATATCTTCTTCATTGTTGAATCACAAATGTGTCAAATGGTGCCTATATCAAATAGACAGGAAATGCTTCCATTAAGTTGATAATTCTTCAATTGATGTAGATCACCCAAAGAGAACTTTTTGTTTTTGATACCTAGAAACAAAACCCTACTTTACTGATCTTTTGAAAGGGACAATCCTTCATCTAGTTTGGAAAGCTTTAAAAATTATATTTCCCAATACTTAGTTTATATATAAACATTCTTTATTGTGGACATAAAAACTATTTAATCAAAGAACTGTCCTTGTGATGTCCCTCTCAGATCCCTCAATAATCATCCAGGCTTGGTGGCACTTACTTCTTTGCTCCTACACTCTTACTCTTTGCACTCTTCCTACAACGGGAAAAGAGTTGATGTTGAAGAGGAGATATGCACTCTTACAGAAAAAAGTGTAATACCTAAAAGCATATTCATTTTCATTTAGAATTCATACATGAATACTGCATTTGCATCATTCCGACTCCTGCCTCTCCCTTCTCTAACTTCTCTTGTGCACTCCACTCCTCCTCAAGTTAATGACGGCTTCTTCTGCAGTTATAATTGTAACGCACACATTCCTATTCTGCTGAGCACATTCAGTGTTGCTTTTATATACATGTATTTAGTACTAACCATTTGTGGTTAATGTCACAGTGATAAAGGTCTCTCCATGAATGATAACGTAGACATCATGATGGGAGGTGACAGAATAGGAATAAGGGACATTTATGTGTCACTGTCACATAAAAAAGCCTTCTGACCAGGGAAGTGACCTTTCTATGAAGAGTAAAACTCAAGTGTCTCACCCATATATGGCACATGTGTATATATACATATATATGACATATGTGTAATCATGCATGTATATGTATTTACATTTTATTTTATCTGTATTTTATGTATTGTGTGTGCAACTGCACCACATGCCTGCAATGTACATAGAGGCCAGAGAAGGGCATCAGATCTCCTAGGATTGGAGTTACAGACTTTTTTTTACCTGCCATGTGGATGCTAGGAATCAAACCCCATGGCCTCTGGAAGAGCATGTGGTGTTCTTAACTGCTGAGCTATTTCTTTACCCTTCCACCTTGTATATTTTTAGATTCATTCCCAGTTAGGTAACTCATACCCGTTAAACTCATAAAAATCCTTGTCTATTTTGGAATATGCATATTTCTTTCATATAAAATTCTTTGTTTCTTTCAAGATTTTATTAAACTAGCAGACTTATATAGTTTTACACAATTATTTTAATTGTGTCTGTATCCATATACTTTCTCCCACCTAATTAAAAAAAAACCCAATCAATAAAACTGTGGAGGTTCTTTGCTGTCTTATCTTGGTTATTTCACACAGCTCATTAATTTCTTTGTAGAAAAATCCAGGAAAAAACCCCAACTAAACTATTAGAAGTAATAAATGAATAACAGTTTAAAACATCCTTCAGATTAGCGATGTCTTACAGAATGTATTCTTTAAAGATTCTTTTATTTTATGTACATGAGTGTTTGGCCCGAACGTGAGTATGTGCATCATGTATGTGCCTAGTGCCTGTGCATGCCAGATGAGTGCATTGGAACCCTGGAACTGGAATTAATGCATGGTTGTTAGCCAATATGTGGGTGCTGGCACTGAACTCAGGTCCTCTATAAGAGCAATGAATGCTCTTAACTCCTGAACCATTTCTCTAGGCCCCAGAATATATTCTTAAAATGAGTAGAATTTCTTGTTGTTTAGGATTCACTGTCATGCTCTAATACCAGATATGACAATAAACCCAGTCCACTTTTCAACTTAATTTTAAATTTGAAGGAGTTACATTGCTGTGACATTATATTTGCACATTGTTCTCCCATTGTTTGTTTATTTCTAGACTGGAAAAATGTTTTGTAAATGGTTAGTTTTAAAAAGAGCCTGTATAATATTTGATGCTACCTGAGAAATAGTTTCTTATAGTAATGCCAAAAGATAATCAACTCTTCAAAATAAAATTCTTCAGTCTATTGTTTCACGAACGCACATCAGTTCAACATATGCCAGCTTCCTCCTGATTACGTTTACTCCATACTATTTTTTTAATGTTATTAACGTTTTCTGTTTATACAGCACAATTCCAACACGTCACTGAATCCCTCAACTTGCCTGAATTGATTTGCGTGTACAGCAAGCAGAATGCCGACAGCACCCGTTCATCACAGCTCAGTGAGTTCCCTCTGTTTGAGACTGAAATGTGTGGAAGACTGCAGTGCCTCTCAAGACCCCTGGCATTTGCAGGCAGCACACGTCCACAGGTTTCTTGATCACTCACAGGGTCACAAGCCCAGGAGAAGGAACGAAGCTGAGGCGGCCTTCCCATCCTCCTTCCTCCTCAGTGTTTTTTTTCCTCTCTTCTGGTCACAGAGTGAAACCGTCATCCTGGCAGCTTTCTCCATTTCTATGAACTGATCTAAGCCCCGTTTTCACTTTGTTCCGTGGATGGCTTTTCTGCAGTCTACCACCTCTGTTTCCTCCCTGTTCGCTTTCACACCAGAAAGAATATGAGTGACGGATGAGAGCATGGTAATAGAATATTCTTTTCTTTCTTTATCAAAGGCAAGTAGTAGATTCACAAGGTCAGAGTTCTGAATGATTCTTCCTAAAGAACTTCAATTCAAAGGTTCCTTGAGGTGTCTTCGGTGAAATGAGTATCAGCTGAAAGCTTTATCGCCTTTGAAACTTCACGTTTTCCTCCTGTAGCTGCTTCATTAAGCGAAGCTTGCTCTTTGCTTGAGAAGTGATACTCCATGGAGGAGTGAAAAGGGATTAAATCATATCTAATTAAATACTGAAGTCGCTACCTAGTCCATTAATAAAAAGTTTCCTTCTTGATAAAAAGAGGATTTGAAATATGTACGATCAGCACTTTCGGCTGCTTTTCACTGTGTGGCTGGTTTCCATATCAGGCTCTGAATGCTACAGTTTTGGGGTGGGAATGGGGAGATGCATACCTGTTAGTCAATTGCCTGGACTAGTATAATCTGAAGGATGCCCTTTCTTCCTTTATAAATCTTTCTTTCCAAAGGACTTCTTAGAATCACCTCATTTCTGGATTTGCATGATTGAGGCAGTGCATTTAGCTCTTAATATGATGATATTATTTGGTCATTTAAAATACATATCAGTAATTTATGTTAAATGTACTGATGAGAATAATCAGCCATGAGGGAAACAAGACAGAATAGTATTAATTTTATGAGGATGGACGAAGTGTAGCATGAGAAAACATTAGTCCCAAAGGGACTCTGGAAAAGGACAGTCTAGGAACAAAGAGACACTAAGGTGACCACCAATGCCTTTTTGATAGGGGCTTGGTGGAAAGGCATGGAAGTGATTGCTCCCTTCCTATGTTTCAAGGGATGATTATCTAATTTAGCTGGTTTACTATGCAAATTATCATTATTGTCCCTATGATTTGATGTTACCAGTAATGGGTTTGCGTGGCATTGCTTTCAAAGTCTGTCAAGTTACCTAGTATTCTACAAGATTTAGTGGTCAGAAAAAGCCCAAGACGAAGAATAAAAACACACATCATAAGGCATTGAGTGAGTGCATCGTGGGAAGAGACAGAAAACAAGTGAGGAAAAAGGGAAAGAGAGAAAAGATGAAAAGTCAAGCCCAAGGCACAGTTATTAGTGGAAAATTGCAAAGCAGGTCAATTCAGGCCATCAGGAGCAAGAGCACAGTGCCCACTAATAAAAAGACAATGAGGCTTTCTCCCCCAATGAATCCTGGTAGTATACAGCCTGGGGTGGGTGGGGCCCATCTGATGGGGTGGGGAGAGGCTGTGTGCACCTGGAAACCTGGACCCTGCTTATGCATTCCCCTATCCACCCATAGAGCCCCAAGAAATGTGAGGACTCTGTGAGAGTCAGCTAAATGTCAACAGATAAGAAAAAAGCTTTTTCTCTATAGGAATGTTTGAGGCTCATAGCACTTACCTTTAGGGTTAGGTAAATATCTGTTTCTGCTACAAACAATGTTGTAACCCCGTTCACAAATGTGTTTCGATCACTGTTTTTATAAATAGAATTCTATATAAGAGACTATAATGTTATGTAATTATTATCATTTTGTGGACAGCAGCTAGCTCATATTTAAACAACTAAACTCCAATGGTTTTTATCTGTCCAACAGCTAAGTGAATTTTCGTTCATTTAGCATTTTCATAATTGATACTTTGCTCATAAATGTGAACTTTGTTACAAGCAGAGCTACAGGAAACTGTGCTGATGTCTGAAAAGAGAATTTTAATAGTTGGCTGTTTCTTTTAGAATGATGAACTGTTTTATTTCCCCTTGTGCATTCAGAAAATGACAGGTTTTCATGGTGACCCTGGATGTGTTTTCTAGAGGCGGGCAGATTCCAAAGAGCAGCAGATGAGAGTATCAGGGTCTGTATCCCTTGGTTCTTCCTCCCAAGGTCAACAATCAGAAAGATCTCTCCATTTCTTTAGAGAGGATTGAGTTCAGTTACATAGAGAAGTTGAGAGTAAATATCAGAGCAGAGACACAGTATCCCAATTAAGGACATCGTCCCTTCAGGTCTTCCAAGTAGGAGTGAGGCTCAGGGAGGGAATTGATGGTATCCTAAGGAATGAGAACGTTTTGTCAACAAAAGTGAGAAAGAAGTTTTGAACAGACTGTTAGATGTAGAAGAACATTTATTTCAGATTGCCTCACTCCGATGTATGTCTTCTGAGTAACACTGCTAATTGCAACTTTTCCTGAGATCTTAAATCTTGGCCTAGCCCTGCATGCCTGGACTGTTCTCTTTCTCAATCATTTTTGTTATCTGGAGTGAGCATATGATAAATCTATTCATTTTGGAATATCCTGAAACCCCAGATAACTGCAGTCTCAGAATGCTTCTAGAGATCCAGAATTTGCAGGTTTTCCTGGTTTAATTTGGGAAATTATGATCTATGGGATTTCCCCCCCATAGATTTGAAAAAGATTCTGTATTGACTATTATTTTCCAACTCCACGCCCTAAAGGAATTTAATGTGAAATCAAACACAGATCCTTTCCTTGTTGAACATCCACAAAACTAATTGATTATCTGTGTGAAGATTTACCTGTATATTTTTTTGAATAGCAGAGCACGGGAAAACATCCCATTGTATAGCATAAATGGCTTTAGATAAAAGGAGCTGCTTTCTGATCTCATTTTCCTTTCCTGGAGGCTGTAAATTCTGATTATATCTTTCTGCTTTCTGTGGTTACCCCCACAGGTGTAAACAATGTGTTTGATGCCACTGTTCCTGCTTTAATCGTTAAAAACAACAACAACAACAACACAACAAAAAAACTCTCTAATGCCCTCGTGCCCTCCAATGCTGAAAGAGAACTCAGCTCACCTGATCTTGACCTGAATCTTTCTCCACGTTCTTCATAAGTCTATTATTTGTATTATTATGTTAATTAGTTGGGGGGGTCTCTTTTAATTTGTAAACAGCTGTACTTCCTGTGCTCACAATCTTACCCACTGAAATAATGCTGAATGAGTTGCCAATTTTAGTGTGTCTTCTAAGTTTTTTATTTACCTGTTTGGCAACTACAGTTTTAATTTAATTTTACCTTGTCAGGAACGTTAACACTTAAGACTTCATGTTATGCTAAGGGGTTAACTATAAATATTAAAAAATCCATAAAAGGTTTTACATAATTTGATAATAATATACCTCTTACTTTGCATATTCTCATCTTTCCTTTTTTAAATTTCAGAAATGTCAGTAAAGTTCATTGACTAGGTCGCTTCATGTTTTTTTTTAAATTTTTTTAGTGTTTATTTACTGTTTTATGTCTACTCCTCATTCCATTTGACTTTTTTGTGAATCACATACCTTATTTCTCTTGGGCATATTATTAGACTTTTATTTGACCTTTTTCTTGAATTACCTCCACTTCTCTCTCTTTTTAAAAAGAATTACTTAGTTACTTCTTCATAGTTTTTGTTCTAAATATGGTTGTCCTTGGCTGTTCCCACATCTTTAAAGAATAAAAGCTAATGTAATTGGCACACATATTATAAGGCCCATTGCAGCATCTCCCTGAGTAGAGTTCTTAGTTACCTAGATCATGTAGCCTTTCAGAATTATTGGCTGCAGGCTTCTGAAATTCAAGACCATGATGACTTTGCTCTGTTTGAACAAGTTGCTTAAGCTGTCTCTACTCACAATGCTTGTTCATGTGAGAAATTTCCATCTGACCCCAAATAAATACAAATAGAAATAAATGTATACTGATAACAATCTATAAAATACTTTATGTTCAATAAATTTTATATATATATATATATTCCAATACCTTAAATTCATTGTATTAAAGATGACAGCAAACTTGTATAATAAGGGGATAGATGTGCTTATTTTTACATAAAACATGAAATTTTGGCTGTATATTTGTTAATGTAGAAAATAAAGCATCCTTACCATTTCTTCCATGTTCACTAATATTTTGATTTTTATTATTGTCATTGCTAAAAATGCTGCTTCTTGCAAATCCACAGTACGGAAAATGGTAGCAGTATATTTAGGGTCTTGTCAGAAGTGGTTGACAATTATGTGCTAATCCCAAGCCAAAACTCATTTATAGATTTCTCTCTCTTTTTTTTTTTAGATGCTCAATTCAGTACTTTAAAAAATCAAATAAAATTTAAAAACTCAAACCTTCTAGCCAAATACAATCCAAGGCCATACTACTCTGTTACTTAGATGCTGAAGAATGAGTATGGAAATATTAAAAAGTCTTTGTTTTCCTTAATTTGACTGTCAGGATTTTATAAGAACGGAACATTTTGTATGTACAGTAAAAATTTCATAAAATACAATTGTTTTTAATATGAATCAAGTTATTCAAGATGGTGGTTTCTGGTGTTGTGTGTTAGGGTGGTAACCACAGTGCAAGGAATGCATGTTATATGTTCATAACCAAGACTGCAGCAAAATCATGTGTGTAGCATAGGCGAGGCTATCCTAACACCTGTGGTTCACACTTTGTTTGATTTCTGGTTATTTCATAAAGAACCTTTGATGTTTCCAGGTAATGTGTGTGTTTGTGTATGTGTGTGTGTGTGTGTGTCCCTATCATATGGGGTTCTGATTTATTGTTTAAGGAGCTGGATATAAACACTGGAGAGATGGCTTATCAGCTAAGAGCCTATATTGCTCTACAGAAGACCCAAGTTCAGGTCTCAGCATCCACTTCTGGTAGCTCACAACTGCTTGGAACCCAAGTCCATGGGATCTGATTTCAGCCTCTGTCCTCCGAGTGCATGGGCACTCACAGGCACATACCCACCTACAGAACCGCACACATACAAACAATTAAACAAGGAGGAGGACCAATAGGAGGAGGTGTTGGGCCACCTTCCTCACAGGATATCCACGGTCTTCCCAGTTCACAGAGCTTGCTGTCTTAGGTAGGGTTTGGTTCGTACCTAACCCCAGTTGCTCCTCTCGTCACTAAATCAGAAGACTGATGGGTTTGTGTATCGTTGACAGGTTAGGCGCCCTATTTTAGGCTGTGCCTTTTACTCCCATTTTAGAGTCTCGGCTCTCATTCCGGGGGCACTAAGTGGCCTGACCAGCAGTCCTCTCAGATGGAGTGTGGTTTCCTCATGTCTGTTTCCACCCATGCTAGCTATCCCACCTTCTGGCTAGCTCTCAGAAGTTTCTGAAGTAATCTTAACACCAACGAGTCCCCCTTCAACTTGCTTCACTCTTTTGTTCTCATTCCAAATTTACTTTCGTGATTAGAGTTCAAAGAAATCTAGAAAGGACCAGAAGAGAGAAAACATGAACTCTTTCTGTCACCTTGAACTGAAAATTCATTCCAAATGTTGTATAAAGCTTAAACATGGGAGCATTTTAATGTGATTATAAAAGCTTTCTAACTTTATCATTAGTATATCCAAATGTGTCGGTTCGGTTCCTCATAAGAGCCGGGGAAACTATTTATGGCTTATTTTATTGACAATGTGTGTGCGTGTGCGTGTGCGTGTGCGTGTGTGTGTGTGAGAGAGAGAGAGAGAGAGAGAGAGAGAGAGAGAGAGAGTGAGAGTGAGAGAGAGAGAGAGAGAGAGAGAGAGAGAGAGAGAGAGAGAGAGAGAATTATAAGGTAGGTGGATCTTTCACTGCAAATTATGATTTACACTAGACTCCATTTAGAGCTGAGGGTATAGCTCAGTGGTAAAGCATTGATTTCATGCATGCAGCCCTCGGGTCAGTGCCAAGCAATACATATATACACACATATGTGTGCACGAGAGCGCGCATACACACACACACACACACACACACACACACACACACACACACACACATACTCTAGAATGACCTTCATTTTTTTCATTTTTATTTTTATTAGATGTCTTTATTTTGTGTATATAGATATGTATCACACAGGTGTACCATGTGTGTTCAGTGCCCACAGAGGCCAGAAGAGATGGTTGAAAATCCTAGAGAGATGGTTGTGCTCCACCAAGTGGGCTCTGGGAACTGAACCCAAGTCTCTGTAAGAGCAGCAAGTGCTCTTAACGACTGAGCCATCCCTCCAGCCCCAATATTTGTGTTTGTTTGAGACCTGGTATTAGCGATGAATCTCTGTCATAGATGTAGCTAGCTATAGATCTCTGAAAAATAAAGTGGATTGTGTCTTTATCTATTCGGAAGGCACTTGTCTGAAAGAGTAAAACTTAACTTAGGGAAAGTGTAAAAGATGATTTTGTGGAATCTGCTGCTCTAAGTTTCTTTGAGGTGGATCTCTTCTCATCTTCTTTGTATACTTTAGCCTCCTGAAAGAGAACACCCCACCCCACCCCCCTGCTAAAGTAGCAGTATACTTCTGTCAAATAGTCCAAAATGCACTCTGATGCTAATTCACAGCTCATCCATCACCTCAGGCTCCCCAAACATATGCAAATTGACTCATAAATACTCACACATGACTCCAACCCTGCTCTCCAATTCCAATTCTTTAAGACCTAGGTATAAATGAAATTTTATAAAATCAACAAGTAGTTCCAGTCCTGTGAATGACTCGAGGAAATATCAAATCTTCTCTTACACTAACTTATCTCTTTATATGACAAGCTCCAAAAGACTGAAAATCATGAAGATGTGGTACCATCACCCAAAGTACACTAAAGCTGATAAGTAAAAATAATCAGAAAAACTTTTCCTTGCACAAAATTGCTAGATAAACCAATGTTCCCCACTCTTAGTGGAAAAGGTAATTGGTCAATTATTTTATTAAAAAGGGGCATATTCTATTAAGCCTTTTAAAATAATGGAATCGATTATCTGGGTGGTTGAGCAGGTGCTAGGTTGGATTCTCTAAAAATAAATCATGTCGCACTAATCTGAATTTTTTGATGAGGTAACTCAGGTAATTTATGAAAAGGCATAATTTATCTTGATTTTAGCAGTGCTTTTGATCAAGCATCCCTCACAGGCTTATGAATAAGTCACAACACACTTGCATTTGCATAGAAATGCTAAAGTAGATGGATCACTGGCAAACTAGAGAAAGTAATAATTAGTGGACAATAATTCTTCAGGGCAGCGTTGACAAACAGTGTTCCCATGGGTCCCAAATTCGGGAAAACTTTAAGATTTATACTGCTGAGTTAGCAATAGATGCCCAGTTTGGCAGCCATGCAGTCTGGGGATGACTTGGAGATAGCAGTTCGCCTCAGGGCTGAGTCAATATGTGGGTCCTTAAAGTAAGGAGGGGATTGGAATTTGGAATTTCAGGTTTAAAGAGCAGCCCAGAGAGGAACGACGGTGACGGTGAGGTAGAGGCACGGGCACGGAGCAGAGTTTACACAGTGCTTGCTGCCACAACGCTTCAGTCATGGTGCCTTGCCACGGAGAAGGTGGAAGCTGAAGGGAAGTGCTTTGGGAATTTCCTGCTGATAGCTTGAGGGCTCCTTACTTCATGTAAAATTTTGTGGTTTTGCTATCAGGAATTTACTGAAAATTCTGACTCACTCATTAAGCCCCGTAAGAGCAGACCAGTAGTTCTCACTCTACTGAGATTCATAGAGGTTGATGACCTCTTTTGCTCTTGACGGTAGTACACAAGAGGAACAAGTGGATAGCTGAGAAGCTAGCCCCCTCATGAAATGCCTTTTCTTTCCTTGGGACCAGGACTCCTTCCCACGGAGGACCACAAGAAACTTCTTCTCCAAGTGCTGTGTATGGTAGCATCAGTCATTCCTTGCTGGTGACTTAGAGGACTGATTTTCACATGGAAAAACCTGGGTCTTTCTCTCAGGCTGCTCCCATCATCACTCAGCAATTCTGTCAGGTCTCAAGGGCTTCACACAACCTAGATTTCACGACTGTTAGAAGTTCAACATCAATTGTCCCTTCATTTACTTCAAAGAGCAACTTTCAGTAGCATCAGAAATGTACCCTCTAGCTCCATATGTTGAGATTTCATAGCTTTTAAAAGCATTAAACTTGATCATTGGTCACCAGCACTTATTACTCACAGTGGTTTTCATGCCACAGCCTTGAAACTTGCCGCAAAATAGAATCTTCATTCCTTTTTCTTTTCTTTTCTTTCTTTCTTTTTTTTTGGCTCTCACTGAGGTTACAAGATCCTGAAGAACTATCATGATGAGATTACAAGTACACAAGGTTACAGTGACCTGTAACACAAATCTTAAAAGGTCTTATTAATAAAAACAAACCCAGAACCAGGTATTGGGGTGAATGCTGAAAGATCAGAGAAGCAGAACAAGCCACAGATAACCTCACCTCGATGACTTCTCAGCCAATCCTGTTTCCTCAGACTGGAAGCCTCAGAGTCCTCATCCGAATGTATCTCAGCTGAACGTCTGCTGAACTGTTTAAGCATGCTACTCTATGTTTAATATAGTGGTTGTTCTGTTCTCTGACCCCCAGATAAGTTTATTTGGGTGCCTAATATATCAACCATAGTGACCCATTCAATTTTTTCCACTACTGTGACTAAACACCCAAAAACTTGTTGCTGGTTGCTTTTGTGTCTTGGAGATTTGGAGGGGTAAAACTTCCAACAAAAATCAAGTTATAGCTCAGTGAACTTTCTTCTGAATCTAGGGAAACCAAACATGTTTTACAAATCTTCATAAGCAATGCTATATTTGGTTCTAAACCATTGAGCTTAATTACACAGCTTCATGTTGGTGAATGATGCTGAAAATTACTGTGAAGTTTATTCAAAAATCAGAATAACTATTTTTCGTAAGGAAGAATTTCAAAGATAAATATATTCATGACTGAAAATACATTTTGTAATTGGCTGAGGAAATATGACCGCATCTGACAATTATAGAACGGTGGTAAATAGACAAGAAGGAGGAAACGTAAAAGCAAAATGGCCATCTGAGAAGCAGAACAGAAGACAGTGCTGAATTTAAGGTTGGGGTAAAACTGGGGTGACCTGGGGTGCCAGCACCAAGATGGAAACCTATTAACTGAAAAAAAATCTTTCAAAAGTAATCTGGGTCCAGTGGAAAATTACCTAAGAAATGTCAGAAGCAGTAGTGCATGGCTGTGATCCCAACTATTCTGGTGTCCAAGGCAGAAGGATAGGCTTGATTCCAGGCTGGGATATGTAGTGAGAACCATATCCCCACATGTGATGATTATATTTTGGGTGATTTGACTTCATCTAACTTTTCTCTCCACCCACTTTTTTATTTCTTTAATTCTCCTCCCTCCCCCTCCTTTTCTTTCTTTCTTCCTTTCCCTTTCTTTCTTTCTTTCTTTCTTTCTTTCTTTCTTTCTTTCTTTCTTTCTTTCCTTCTTTCCTTCTTTCCTTCTTTCCTTCTTTCCTTCCTTCCTTCCTTCCTTCCTTCCTTCCTTCCTTCCTTCCTTCCTTCCTTCTTTCTTTCTTTCTTTCTTTCTTTCTTTCTTTCTTTCTTTCTTTCTTTCTTTCTTTCTTTCTTTCTTCTTTCTTTCTTCCTCTCCTCTCCTCTCCTCTCCTCTCCTCTCCTCTCCTCTCCTCTCCTCTTTCTTTCTTTCTTTCTTTCTTTCTTTCTTTCTTTCTTTCTTTCTTTCTTTCTTTCTTTCTTTCTTTCTAACCCCACCACATCAATCTTTTAATGCCTTTAAAAAGAATTCCTCACCTTCAGTATATACCAGAACCTTTTTCTCTTCTTCTCTGTCTACCCTAGATCTGAAGGTAGTATCAAACTGGCTAATGTCATGTAAAAGGGAGGTTAGAAAGGACCCTGGCTATTTTGTATTTTAACCAGATATTATTTTTTGTCTCTTTCTTTGGTGTTGGTTGGGAGCTACAGTTATCTGTGGGTAGAAAAAAACCTTTTGAATGTAGTTGAGGATTATGCTGGTTCATTAAAATTGCAATAGCAGATTTTCATCTAAGATCCATAAGTGAGATTTGGAAGTAGTGTCAGGTATGAAAAAATAAAATTTCTCCTCAGAGTTCAGAATGATATGAATTGAGGTGTATCTAGTTAGATAATCTAACATGAAAGGGAGATGCCTGGGGCCAGGCAGGCAATTGCCAGCCAACAGACACAGAGTAGGACATACAGAAAGAAAGGTTAAAAAAAAGCCCTGAGGCAAAATGTAGATGAAGAGAAATAGGTTAATTTAAGTTACAAAAAATTAAAAAAAAAAAAAAAGCTAGCCAAAAATGAGCCTAAGCTAAGGCCCGGCATTCATAATTAATAGTAAGTCTCCACGCCATGATTTTGGAGTTAGTTGGTGGCCCAAAAGAAAAAGGCTGCTACATTTTATTAGAAATGAATGTTGATTTATAAAATCAAACCAAAATTCCTAGGACAGATTTTGTTGTTACATTTGTAATAATTGGCCAAAGCTTTATTAAACTCTTTATAAATACAAGCCTGGAAGTTTTAGAAGTTCTATAAAAAAAGAAGCCATAAAATATGAAACTATGAACTATTTCTTAATTATAATAATCTCTTTGCACCCCTGCTAATATTTCTCTGCTCCTCTCATTCATTCACAAATGACTCCTTGCAGTAGAGCCTAAGCGAGCCTTGAATGTGTCATCACCTGCCTCAGTCTCCCCTCTGCTGGGACTAGAAGTGTCCATACATATTCACTTCTCATTTTTATTTTTACTAAATAAGGTTTATACAAGTTTGATAGTTTATTTGTTGCGGGATGATGCTTTTGTACAGTGGTTTAATAAAATGGTGATTGACCAGTAGCCAGGCAGGAAGTATAGGTGAGATAAGCAGACAAGCAGAATTCTGGGAAGAGGAAGGTTGAGTCAGGAGACACCAGCCCACTGTCCAGCGAGCAGCATGTAATGGCACACAGGTAAAGCCACAGAACAGATGACAACATATAGATTAACAAAAATGGGTTGAGTCTAAGTGTAAGAGCTAGTCAGTGGTAGGCCTGAACTTAACTAACTATATTTAATTAATATAAGCCTCGGAGTGTTTACTTGGGGCATGAGAGTGGGAGGGATTTGACCCTGCTGCCAGCAGGTGGGACACAGGAAAACCTCAGCTACACTTATTGTTATTTATATTGTTCCCAATATATAGTAATAGCCATATATAGTTTCTTCTGTTGCCTGATCAGATCCGAAATTTTGTAACTTTTGGTAGAATTATGTTTTTATTTAAATATTTAGTTTTGTTCCTCTTTTGGGGTGCTGTGCAGGTACCAAACTGAAACACTATTTCTGGGTATGTCTAAGATTAGCAATCTAATTAGTGGAAGCAGAGAAGTAGGTTCCCTAATTCTGTGGCTGTGCATCACCTAGTCACCTAATTTGCAGAGCAAAACATCCAGGAAGAAAGATCTGTCCCCTCCCCACTTTCCCCTGCCTTCTCTGCTAGAGTTGCTGGATCACATATCATCTCCTACCCTTGGAACAGGATCTACATCGTCAGCCTCATTCCTTCTCAGGACTTTGAACATGGACTGACTCATACTACTGGTCATCATGGGGACTCCAGATGGCAGATTGGAGGACTTTTCAACCTCTGAGACCATCTGCATATGAATGGAGCTCTCTCTCTCTTTCCCTCCTTTCTCTCTTTCCCTCCCTCCCTGTCCCCTTTCTCCCCTCCCACCCTATCTCTCTCTCCCTCCTTCTCATTCCCACAGAAATGCTTCAGTTGGTTTTGTTTCTCTTGAAAAAATTCATTAGTATGTCACTCTTTTTTAAATAATTTTTTTATTTAATTTTTTTTCTTCCTTTTACATACGAACCCGTTTCCCCTCCCTACCCTTCTACCGCTCCCTGCCTCCTGCCCCCTGTCCCACCCCCATCCCCTCCTCATAGAGGGTAAAGTCTCCCTTGTGTAGTCAACACAGGGTGGCTTACTAAGCTGGGGCCAGACCTAGTCCCTCCCTGCTGCATTAAGGCTGAGTATGTCACTCTTACATTGCTTTTGTTCTTTCTTTCCTTCTTTCCTTCTTTCTTTCTTTCTTTCTTTCTTTCTTTCTTTCTTTCTTTCTTTCTTTCTTTCTTTCTTTCTTTCTTTCTTTCTTTCTCTCTCTCTCTCTTTCTTTCTTTTTTCTTTCTTTCACTTTCTTATTATGTATTCAATTTATTTCACATTGTGCATGTTGATCCCATTCATTTCCATGTGCCTTCACATCTGTCTTCTGCCCATGCAAGCCCCATCCACACCCCAGAGAGCTCACCCTGCTGGTGAAGATGGGAGAATTGGCAAGCTGACCAATCCTGCAGCTGCCCAGCCCCAGAACTAGGGTTATGACTTGGTCCTCCCCAACATCCACCCCATTTATGATCTGCTGGAGCACACAAAGGGGCCTGGCCAAAGCTGCAGGATCTCCACAACACAGGGCAACAACAGGATATCCAAGAAGAGTCTCAGTGAGGGCCCAGTATTGGGGTAGCAGAAACCAGAGGCCTCGAACCAGACCAATGAACACTTGCAAGTAAAGATAAATGGACAAAGGGGTTCACGGTGTGATTCACTGTGTCACATTGCAGCTTCCATGATGAGACTTTTAATTTTTTTCTTTTTTTGTCTTAAATTTTGTTTCTGTACTCTTACAATCTTATGGAAAGAAAAAGAAAAGAAATTACACTAAAAGTTGAAAACGATAATTTGGCGGGAAATGAAACAGGGTAAATTAACACATAGGATAGTGTACAAGCCAGTAGAATCTTAGAGAATGATGTGCTTTTGTCTTCTTTTTCCTTTCTCTGCCTTGTCAGCCCTTCTTGATGACAATGTGAGGAGCAGATCTGGTACAGAGTGTGATCAGGAAATGCCAATGATGCACATTTGCAGAGGCATGAATATTGACAACACTTTTGTTGTTAATTAGCATTCAGAACAGTCATGGGTTTTATTTTGGTACTGGAGTAGAGTGTATATGTAACTAGGATAGTATGCTTGTTCTCAGCAAACAGATCCCAGCCTCTAGGTGATATGACCATAGACTCTTCTCTTCATTCCTTCGTATTTATATGTAGCCTCCCGTTAGTTCATATGGGATACCTATTCTGTATTCCTTAAGCATGGCTTATAGGTTACACTTGTCCTTAATATATCTGGTGAGTTCTGTCTGGGGCACACCAACTAACTTACTATGTCAATTTGAAATATCCTGAGATTCACTTATATTTCATAAATGACCACCTTGCTAACTATCAATCCTAACCATTTCTTATGAGTTTATGATTTGTTTTATCACATATGTTTAAGAAATTCATGAGAGAGAGAGAGAGAGAGAGAGAGAGAGAGAGAGAGAGAGGAGGGAGAGAGAGAAAGAGAACATGAAATTGGGTGGGTATGGAAGTGGGTAACATCTGGGAGGATGTGGTGGAGGGGGAAATATAATCCAAATATATTACATGAAAATTTTAAGTAGAAATTTTAACAGTGGGATGATACCATGTTCTCAGGACACAGGACTCAGAAGCATCAGACTTGGAGCTTTCTTCATAAGGACTAGCTTTCATAATACCAGAGGTACTGTGCAAACAATTAATAGTTATACTCAGCTGTGATGCTTATGAAACACAACAAGGTCAGCATGGCAAGATATCTCTAAAGGTCCAATAGCGGCATTCATTTCTTGATGATAACCAACAGCTTTCTGACTGAACTTACAGCCTGCTCAACAGGAGAGAAATTTTTCCTGGCACTAGAAACCTACCCAAGTACCTAAGGCTAGTAGAGTCATGAATCTTAGAAAAGAATGCACTACCATCATTTTACTAGATCAATATAATTTCTGACTGCAGTCTAAATACTTACACTTTCAGGTAAATGTAGCTCTCATTTCTCATCAAAGTTTCCATTTATAACAGATGGCATGCACCACAGAAAACCATACTCGTCAAAATACAGAGAAAAGCTTTCTGTGGGATTTCCAATGGATAAATCTACAACATAACCCCTGAATGTAAGGCTCAGGAAGAATTAAGGGAGAAGGGGCATAAATACAGTAAGAGCCAGAGGAGCAGAAGTCTAATTGGGATTGTGTTTCCCAGAAATGACAGAAAGTACGTGGCTATCTATACAAGACCCAAACAATGACAACAATGCTAAAAGACATGCTAGCATGGAATCAAGGAATCTCGAAGATCTCTGCTCCCAGATAAAGAACTACAGGCAACAAATGACCATGTAGAGGGGGAGAATTGGTTTTCTCCAGGGATGAATATTCTACCTGATTGTCTAATACTTAGTGATCACTCTAAAATCATATACACAGAAGCAACTGCTGTGGGATGTCTCTCAGTATACTATGAATATGTGTTGCTCTGATAGGTTGATAAATAAAGCTGCATTGGCCTATGGCAAGGCATCTTAGAGACAGGTGGGAAATTTAAGCAGATATATGGAGAGAAGAAAGGAGAGGAGGGAGAGATGCCTAGCTGCCACACAAGGAGAAGCAAGATGCCAGCAGGCCAGTAATGCCACATCCAAGTGGCAAAACACAGATTAATAGAAATGGGTTAAGTTATAAGAGTTGGCTAGCAAGAGGCCTGCCATAGGCCATACAATTGGTAATTTATATTAAGCCTCTGAATGATTATTTTATAAGTGGCTGAGAGACCGCGGGGCCAGGCCATACCCAAAGAAAATGAGACTATAGGGATGGTTGGGACTGGAGAAACCTTCTGGCTACATTTGGCTGCTCAATATGGAGCAAGAGTTTCCACCTAAAACCTGAGAGAATTTAATAAGAGATTCTAAAATGGAGCCCAAAATAGCTTCTTACTTTATGTTTCATGTGGGCCGCAGTACAAAGACACAATGGTACAGAGATGTGGCAGCATTCGGGCTTGAACGCAGCATGGTGGATTCGCAGATCAGTACACGGAGCTTCTCAGCACCCTGCATGGCAGATTTAGCTTTTACTCATATAGACAAAAAGGTTTTATGGGCCAGCTGCACGTTACCTGATGGCAGCATGGACCCCAGTGTTGGCAGGATAAGTGTAACTCTCTTGGGTACCTCCATCATGTCAGGAAGCTGAAATGGGTGGAGACAGCAGCCAAGGCTGCCACTTCAATCTTAGCCAAACTGCAGTTTGCAATGATCAGAAAAGGATTATAGATACACAAAAGACAGATTCTAATGGAATAGACCTCTCAGTGGTTTACATTATGTATAAAAATGCACATAGGCTTGGAAGAGAGAGGAGGAGGATAGATAGTTATATAAATAAATAGATAATTTTAAAAAATGAAGTCTTTAGAGAGACAATAAAAATAATATAAAAAATAAGCCATGTAAAGATGAAAATCACAGAGAGGGTCTGGATTATATTGTCTTTGGGATTTTTAACTACAGAAAGACATTTGATTGTAAAGGCTGATGAATTAAACCAATATATATATTTTAAAGGTGTCTTGACTTCAAAATTTATGTCTAAGGATACATTGTTTTGGAAAAGGGATTCTGCTTTTGTTTCCACAGAAGATGATAACCTATGGATTGCTTCCAGTCTAATATGGTTTGACCAGCCAAGACCCCTGGAAAGGTCTCCAATGACACCATGGGCCAGATGATCCAATATCTAAAATCAGCTTCAAAGCAACTGGCTGAGATGATTCATCCTTACAGACTACTCCAGTCCATACTTCTAAAATTTTCTTTGTGTCCCCATAAGACTGCTAGCATCCCCCAATCAGCAGAAAATAGACTAAAAAACTATGCCCACATTCCCAAAAAATTGATTATGGATGTTTGTCTTTGCTTAGGAGTTGGTTACAAATTGTTATTGGTCATAGTCAATTTCTTCCTAAAAGAAAAAAGGGGATATGATGTAGATGTGATAGGATGAAAGGGTAGATTATTGAATCTACTTTTAAAGAGCAACAACATGTTTAAAATGTTTTACATTTGCTATAGATTTTAGTTTATTATAAATTTAAAGTTAATTTTGTTATACTGTATGTATATTTCTACTCTAAGGTATTATGTTTATGCAGCTCATTTAAAATTGTAATATATAATTAAGAAATAAAGATTAATAATCATCTAGGATAATCAAACTCATAGTCATGTTAGTTAAGTTTTTGAGATATATAAGGGCATATTTCAATTAGATAGGTAATCTTCAAAGACTTACAGAATATAGCATTTAAAATGTTTTATAAATTTAGACTTTCTGGACAATGAGACATGTCTGCTTTCTGGCAGGACCGTTTTGCTTCCAAGAGGAAGATGGGCATCGAAAATGCTCCATATGGAGTTTATCTTCTTCTTGCTATAAAATAACCTGCTGGGCAAAGAACTGCTCTTACCTGGACTGCTTAACAGTATGTTATATAAACTGGACATACAGGACCCATAAAAAAATGATCACTAAATTTTGCTAAAACAAGACAAGACAGTCCTTCAGGTTCCTGCTTCACAGAGGAGACTATCAGATATTCTACAAGACACAGTGAGAAATTACTAAAAAACTCTAGGTCTATAGGCTAAAGATGGATGCCCCTATGTCACAGCGGAACTTTGGATGACTGTCTAGGCAGTCATTCTAGATTTTTTCTCTGTCATTCTAGATTTTTGGAAGTTGCTTACAATGCATTTCCTGTTTATTTAGGTAGTATTATATCCTTCTCGGGTCTTTAATATAGTTGAAGGCTAAGTAATTATAATTATAATTTTCCTTGGTTATGATAAAAGATAAATTAGATATGAAACCTTAGACTCACAAATATAGGATAGATAAAGTATTTTCTTTAATTTTCCCAAATACAAATAGACTAGATATAACTGTAATTCCTGCTTGATAAAAGTTCTATTATATGTAATATATAATCTTACTGTGTTAAAATTAAAACCTTCCTTTTTGATTAGACAAAAAAGGGGAAATGCTGTGGGATGTCTTCCTGTAGGCTATAAATATGTGTTGCTCTGACTGGCTGATAAATTGGCCTATGACAAGGCTGCTTAGAGGCAGGTGGGAAATCTAAGCAGATATACAAAGAGAAAAAAGTAGAGGAGAGATGCCTAGCCACTGCACAAGGAAGAGCAAGATGCCGGCAGACTGGTAACACTACGGCCATGTGGCAAAACATAAATTAATAGAAATAGGTTAAATTATAAGAGATAGCTAACAAGAAGCCTGCCATGGGTCATACGATTGGTAATTAGTATTAAGCCTCTGAATGACTATTTCATAAGCAGCTGAGGGACCGCAGGGCCAGTCAGGACCAGAGGACAGGCAGGACTGGAGAAACCTTCCAGTTGCAAGCAACATGGGAAGTACTCAGCAAGGTGTGTGTGTGTGTTCAATGATAATAGTCAAAGAAAAGAGGCTGTGAATTTGAGAGGGGGTAAGGCAGGAAGATATGGGGAGAGTTTGAGAGAGAGGACATGGGAGTTGGAGGGAAGAAAGAGAGAAAAGGTGTGAATGATGTAACTATGTAACTATGGGGTTTTTTTTTTTGTTTGTTTGTTTTGTTTTTGTTTTTGTTTTTTAAGACAGGGTTTCTCTGTGTAGCTTTGCGCCTTTCCTGGAACTCACTTGGTAGCCCAGGCTGGCCTCGAACTCACAGAGATCCACCTGGCTCTGCCTCCCGAGTGCTGGGATTAGAGGCGTGCGCTACCACCGCCCGGCACTATGTTTTAATTAAGATAAAAAATATGAAAATATAGAGCAGCGAGCCATAAAATGTATATCTGAAATTTTATTTTAAATACATTTTAAAAATTATTTGCAGGCCATCTTTTAAAAACTATTATTCGAATTTTACTCTATTACATATTATGTTAATAAACAGTATGAAAATTGCCATGGTATTGATATTATTGTTATAACCATAATTTTAATATTGAAATAAATAAAAACACCAAAAGAGTATTAAGGATACACATGCTGGTTTTGAAAATCCATTGGCTATTGTCTTTTATTTTATATATTAAATTGGTATTTGTGTTTTTAAAATTTGTGGCTTTTGACTACCACAAAATAAGAAAATAACATAACACTGAGGGAATCTCAAGAAATAACTTTTCCATCTGTC
Organism: Peromyscus maniculatus bairdii; assembly: GCF_049852395.1. Lineage (NCBI taxonomy): Eukaryota > Metazoa > Chordata > Mammalia > Rodentia > Cricetidae > Peromyscus > Peromyscus maniculatus. Next base: position 14,191,912 of record NC_134868.1, read on the forward strand.
AGTTGAGTGAACGTTCTGGCACCCAATTGTTTCTTCGTGCTGCTGCTAAAATACATCTTTGACAGGTGTTCCCTCCTAGCAAGCTCTCCTCCCCCTGCCTTGCAGCTCTAGACATTTAATGTAAAAACAAATCTCATCTATACATTTTAAATGTACCACATGTGCTTTGTTTTCCACTCACGCGCAGTACAGTTAGTGGGTGTTAGTAAATATTTAGGGTCAAACTTCATCAGTTTTGATTCCATCCGGTCCTCTCACCAGCTGACATTACTTAAGTACTCTCCCCACTCCCACCTTCTCAGTGTCTTCCTATTTACTACGTGTCTCAGAAAAAAACAGCTTAAAGAAGAACAGAACAGTCTCTTTGAAAGGTAATTATGAGGGGAAAATTAAGTAGCATCTTGCTTACTTTCCAGAGATGTATTTAATTTTAGAGGTCTCTATAAAGTACCTTGTTGAAATGAAAGGGCTCAGGGAGTCCATATTGGGGTTCTGTTGGCCCCTGCATCTAATTTACATGTGTTGTAGATAAGGTAAGAAGTGATGGGGTTTTTTTTTGATCATTGAAAAAAATTAATAGAAGATTTACATTTTAGGCTCCTTCACCACTTGATACTTTTCTATTTCTTAATATTCTTTGTAACATGAGAATAAAGGAGGGCTTAGGGTGTCCATTTTTCCAGATTAATCGAAGATTCTTTCTGGTCATCTTAAACTTTTACCTCACTTTAATTTTGCACACTTGGTATTAAAGTGTCCTTGTGAGGATTCATTTAAATAATATTCCAGTCTTCTCTAATCGGTGTAATTATACCCTGCTTAACGATTTATATTGCATTTTCATAAGTATCATTTTATGTTGCTATTAAAATTTTATTGTTATAGGATATCACCATATTTTTCATTTTGTTCTTATTCTATCTGGTTTCATAAGGGGGCACTTTTAAACTCTGTTAGTTTACTTACACATTATTACTAAAAGTAAATTAATTGACTTAGTAATCACAATAAAACTTAATCTTTTTTTATGTAAATAGCTTGAACCTTGTGTTGTGTTTAGTTTATTTGGTAAGGGAAGACCAACAAGTGTATTGTTAATAAATCTATCATGTTTGGTTCCTGATAAAGAATTAATATAGTTTAATTATCTGTAGCTTTCTAACCCTTTGTTTATTAGACTTCTAATTCAAAGACTAAGATTACAAATATTTAAAAACATAAACAATATTCAACTGAGAACTGGAAGATCTTCTATACAAGGCAAGTTCTGCAAGCAGCATTATACTCTAGAGGTAAATATTGGGTTACTCATTCATCAAAATGTATTTGGTGCCCATTACTACTTCCTCATGGGCTTGACTAAATATTTGGGTAGTGTTTAGGTGACATCCTTTATTCTTCCAGCATAGAAAATTCAATTAATTTTATGAAAGTGACTCAGTTTCTAAAATAGCATATCATTTTTTTGTGATACTTGAATACACATTTTTTTATTTTTTGTTTTATTTTATTTGGTTTTTTGAGACAGGGTTTATTTGTGTAGCTTTGGAGCCTGTCCTGGAACTCACTCTGTAGCCCAGGCTGGCCTCAAACTCACAGAGTTCTACCTGCCTCTGCCTCCTGAGTGCTGGCATTAAAGGCGAGCACCACCACCGCCTGGCCACATATATATTTTTTTTAAATTACATTTATGGTGCTTCCCCCAACAGTATTTCCTAGCCTTTCTTTTACTATTAATTAAATTTATTCATTTATTTTATATCTCAACCACAGTTTCTCATCCTTCTTCTCTTCCCATTTCCTCCCCTAACCCCTACAATCCACTCTTCTGTTTCTGTTCAGAAAGGGGCGGCCTCCCATGGGTGTCGACAAAGCATGGCATATCAAATAGAGGTAGGACTGAGCTTCTCCCCTTGTATTAAGGCTGGGCAATGCAACCCAGTATGAGGAATAGGTTCCTAAGAGCCAGCCAAAGCACTAGGGACAGGCCCTGATCCCACTACTAGGAGTCCTACAAGTAGATCAAGCTACACAATTGTCACACATATGTAGAAGGGAATGGGCCTAGGTTGGTGTCACGTAGGCTCCTTAGCCTTTCTTTTTTGAACAAATTATTTGCTTTCTTTCTCTCTCTGTCTGCTGTCTGTCTGTCTCTGTCTCTGTCTCTGTCTCTCTCTGTGTATGTGTGTGTGTGTGTGTGTGTGTGTGTGTGTGTGTGTGTGTGTGTGAGAGAGAGAGAGAGAGAGAGAGAGAGAGAGAGAGAGAGAGAGAGAGATGTTGGTGGGGAACATGTATGGCACAGATTGAATGGGAAGAGGACATCTTGAAGGAGTCAGCTCTCCGTTTCAACCCAGTGAGCCTGGCTCAGGCCTCAGACTCATGTCATCAGGTTTGATGGCAGAGGCATTTACCAGCTGAGCCATCTCACCACCTCCTTAGCCTTTCAAATGTTTGGTAATTATAGGGAAAGAAACTCACCCAAGCAGTGCCACCAAAGGAGGACCAAGGATGGCCAAGTATTTAAACAACCAAGCCTGTAGGGGCCATTCTTATTCAAACCACCACAGGATGCTTAGCCCGTTTTTTTAATCGGGTTTATATTTTCATGAATCTGTTTTTTTTTAAAGTTCTTTATATATTCCGTATATTAATCTTCTATCAGATGCATAGCTCGCAAAGATCCTCCCCCACTCTGTGAGCTTGCTCTTTACTTAATTGTTTCCTTAGCTATACAGAGGGTTTTTAGTTTTGTAAAGATCCATTTGTCACTTGCTGGCTCTAATTCCTGGGTAGATGAAGTCCTAGTCAGGAAGTGTTTGTCAATATCTAGGTCTTGTGGGGTACTATGTATATTTTCTTCTAGCACTTTCAGTGTTTTGGGTTTCACATTGAAGTCTTTAGACCTAGTGTTGCATGCCTTTAGTCTCAGAAATCTGTTTTCTGTGAGTTTGATGCCAGCTTTTTTTTCTCCATTTAACATCTATGAAGTTGGTCTTTTACAAAGATCAGTTTGATAAACTTTTTGTCCCCGAAGAAGCAAAAGCCAAGATGCTTGTAGCTGAAGTTTTCTCCATTCCTGCCTGGCCCATGGTCAGGACAAATCTTTCTCACCTGCAAGTCTCGCAGCCGCTCAGACCCAACCAAGTAAACATATAGAGACTTATTTAAAAACTGTATGGCTGTGGCAGGCTTCTTGTTAACCTTTTTTTATATTTTAAATTAACCCATTCTATAAATCTATACCTTGTCACATGGCTCATGGCTTACCATTATCTTACATGTTGGTACTCATGGCAGCGGGTGGCAGCGTCTCTTGTCTCAGGCCTTTTTGTCTTTAGAATTTTGTTTTGTTTGTCCCACGTATATTTTCTGTCTGGCTACTGGCCAATTAGCATTTTATTTATACAGAAGGATATCCATAACACTTACAGTTTATAAGTAATATAAGTCTCTGTGTGTTTACTTGTTTGGGTCTGAGCGGCTACAGGACGGGCAGATGAGAGAGATTTGTCCTGACCGTGGGCCAGGCAGGACTGGAAAAAACTTCAGCTACAGATGCTGGCTGGTTGTTCTTAGCTTTCTGTGGATGTCCAGCTTCTGGAGGCAGATCTTTTTCATTTGATGCAGGATTTACTTCATTGAGGTCACTATGTCATGGGTGTTCTACTTCCCTCTCTTCAATATCATTTGACGTAGAGGGATAAACAGTTAAAGGCGGATCAATCGCTATAAAGAGAGTTTTGGATGATGGTCAAGAAGGAAGAGAAGTTGAAGATGGCAGTTGAGGACCTCAACGGTAAATGATAAGGAACAACTGCTGAACTTGAATAACAAATCATGGACTTCATATGTTTAATGTAAACAGTACACATTAACAAGCGTCATTTGATGATTTAATAAAAATGTCAACCAAAAATTGTACAATATAGCAAAACTTAGAAAATTCTTAAAAGGAATCGCGCATGACATTGTCTAAGAAGTGGTTCTCAAGCCGGGCGGTGGTGGCGCACGCCTTTAATCCCAGCACTCGGGAGGCAGAGCCAGGCGGATCTCTGTGAGTTCGAGGCCAGCCTGGGCTACCAAGTGAGCTCCAGGAAAGGCGCAAAGCTACACAGAGAAACCCTGTCTCGAAAAACCAAAAAAAAAAAAAAAAAAAAAAAAAAAAAAAAAAAAAGAAGTGGTTCTCAACCTTCCTAATGCTGTGACCCTTCAATACAGTTCCTCATTTCGTGGTGACCTCCAATCATAAAATTATTTTGTTGCTTCTAATAACTAAAATTTTGCTACTGTTAAGAATCGTATTATGAATATCTAATATGCGATCCCCAAAGGGGTCACCATCCATAGATTGAGAATCCCTGGTCTAAGGCATATTTTTTAATGACTTAAGATCCAACACAGAAACATTCTGAAAATTCTAAGTTCATACTTCAAAGGCCACTATGCAGAATTAGAATTTCAAGTGGCAAAATAGCAGAAAACATTTGTCTGTTAGTGAGTCGTATCTGGAACATGTGAAAAATTCTCACTCACTAAGAATATAGAGTACATACACCAATTTCAAAACATGAAAACCCTTGGGTATGATATTTATGCAAAGACAATAGACAAGCAGTTAGACCAGGGAGATGCAGATCACAGCTGTAATGAGATTATCACTTTGTATTTGTCAGGCCAGCTATAATAGTATCTATAATGTAATTCCATCCAGGACCTTTTCCTTTGACTGATTTCGAAACTATCCAGTGTTTCATCTTTACAGTTACTCCTGGTAGTATCCATTGCTGAATGATTAATTTTACTCAGCCTTTCATTCTCCTGCAATTTTTCAATGATTGTAATCGGATGCAAATTGGCCAGTGTTAATTATCAAGTGTCTCTAATTAAGAGAGGATACCACAAATGATGTTATGAATACTGGTAGAAATAAATACAGTAGATCAGAGAGTACATCTCCATAGAGTCTCATGACTTATTCCTAAATACCACTAAGTTGTACCAGGTGAAGCTGTCCGACTTGTATTTGTGGCAGGAAAGAAGTAGTTAGAAGTAATATATAAGGTCACTGCTTTTTAGCAAAAGACAGAAAGTATTTCTGTGGCTCATGAATTGTCTTCAATTTCACAAATTAAGAACATTGAAGAAGAAATTCAATTAGTTCAGAATTGGATTGGTGTAATGAAATGCAGGTCAAAAGGACAGTGCTGGTCTTTTTAAAAACTTGATTTCTATAATTAAATAAAGATAAGATAGACTAAAATTTTAATGGTCCTTTCCTGGAACCAAAGCTTCAAATGTCATAACTTTTTTTTTGAGATAGAAGATTTGGTGCTCTAGGCACATAATACATCCTAAATATCTTTCTGATTTAGGTAGATTTTTTTCTTTTACTTTGAAGGTGACCTGGCATTACCAACTCATTGACTTAGGTATTTTTATAGATTTAATACAAATAGCGTTTATAAACAAGAAGATATGTGATTTGTGGTTACTTATCCAAATAAGTGAATGCTTTATTAGTAATGTGACTGGCTTATATTTCTCTGCTACCAGGCAATAATTTAAAATTAAGAATATGATCTCCTACCATTTGTCATTTCACAACATAATAGTTTAGTTTGTTCTTGTCCTTAGGCTGCATTTACTATTGGCGTGTGCAGTACTTTGTATAAAGACTTTTTTTTAAGGGTTGAAAGTCAATGGTTTTTACATGAACTGTTTCCTATGAAAACCACTAAAGATTTCTAACAAACATGATGCTGCAGAGCACCTACTGCAAGATGTAGTTCTTGCTATAGGCTATTTTTCTTCTCTGTTTGTTTTGGTCTTTTCTTTTTAATTTTTTTAATATAATTGTATAATTTCCTCTCACATTTCCTCCCTTCAAACACTCCCATATACCCATCATTATTCTCTTTCTGATTCACAGTATGTATTTTCATTGATTGTTGATATATAACCTTCTCAATCTGTATAACATTACTTATACATGTTCAGGGATGACCATTCCTTATTGAGTAACCAATTGATGTGCTCATCCCTGGGGAAGGCTATTCAGCTCTCAGCATCTCCTAGTTGCTATAGATTTTATGTAAGGTTGAAGTCTCTTGAGCTTTGCCTATCCACATTAGCATGCTTAATGTTCTTGTTCAGCTCATGTTTAGATGGTCATGTTGGTAAGACTATATGGATATAGTTTCTGGCATTACCTGCAGACACAATCTCAGATAAAACTCCCTGATTTTCTGGCTCTTAAAATCTTTTTGTTATCTCGTATGCAATGATCCCGCAGCCTTAGGTGCAGGAATTGTGTTGTAGATATATTGGCTGGGACTGGGCTTCACAATCCTGCATTTTGATTGGTTGTGGGTTTCTGTAGGGTCTCCATTTTGTTGCAAAGAGAAGTTTCCGTGTTCAGAGATGAAGACTAAACTTATTTGTGGGTAGAAGGACAGATGTTTATAATGTAGGGAGGGATGTTGTTGATCCGTGAACCTAAGATTTGCCTTAGATGATAACTGGAACAAAATGATGCATTCAGGGGTGGGGGGCGGGGATAGCTCGGTGGGGGTGGGTAACAGTGCTTACTCTATCAATGCAAGAACTCAAGACTGGGTTCGAGTGCATGCATAAACACCAGGAGGTGCTGTATTCACCTTTTAACCAAGGTGCTGGGTAGGTAGGGATGTCCCGCTGGGGCTTCTTGGCCAGTCATCCTAATCAAAATCAAACCGAACATAATAATAACTAACAAGTTCATGCAAACCGAACATAATAATAACTAACAAGTTCATGTTACATAAGATACTACATCTTAGTGGGATTAGAAAGACAACGAACCGGAGGAGGAAAAGAAGAAGGAAGAAGTGGAGGAAGGGGAAGAGGAGAAGGAAGAGGAGGAAGAGGAAGAGGAGAAAAGCTGACACTGAAAACATCGAAGAAGCAGCTTTGTTGCCCCCTCTTCTTCAGTCACACTTGTCTTCCCACTGTGTGTCTGTCTGCACCTTATTCTCTTCTTTACACCATTCTGATTCTGAGCAGCCCTGATGCACCTGTGGGTTCAGAGTAACTCAGGACGCAGAGGGCTAAGCTTATGACACCATATCAAGCTTCCCTGGTTCTCCTTCCTGGTATCACTCTCCTTTATCACCTTCCTGTGATCACAGGATCTGCTCTCTGGAAGTTTCTGCACTGTGATGGACTATTTGAGGAAATATCCAGAATGGGTCTTCAAGGGCTTCTCCAAGCTGTTTTTTTCCCTCTGAGAGGTTAGGGGACTGAGGACCATTAGGTAGACTGGGTAGATATATACTTGAGATTTTGAAAATCACACTTGAGATTATGTTGCCCATGCAATTTCTGCAAAAAGATTAGGTTTTCTCTGATTTTTTAGAATGATTTATTTGTTTAATTGCTATTTGTGTGTGCATGCATGTAGAGATGTGATGGAGCATGCAAAGCACAACCCTGGTGTTGCTGCTCAAGATCCACCCATCTCTATCTTAGAGGGCCTCTATTTTGATCTGGTGCATGTGAGTTGGGCTACCCTAGCTGATCTATGAGTCCTAGGACTCTGTCTTTGCCTCTCCCAGCTCTTGGTTTAAAGCCTATACCTCCATGCTTGGCCTTTTTATCTGGGATCTGGGGATCTGAACTGAGGACCTCCTGTTTGCCTAGCAAGCATCATAAGAACTTAGCTAATTTCAGAAACCCTTTGGTTTATTTAATTTCCAGACACTTGTGTAAATTAATTAGGATGATTTAAGCCCATAGGAAGACAATTTTCAAACAGGAATAATGTTCTCTGACCTTACTGGCCAGTTATCTGGATTGCATTTGGCCAGTTCTCTGTTTAACTTTTCCTTTTCACCATAACAATGTTGGTGTATCATCTGAAGAGTTAGGAGCCTGGGAAAGGCTAGATACTTACTAAAGAGAAACTATCCCCAAGGTCTCTATTTTGCAGGCTCTGGGGATCCAGGTGATTTCCTTTATTGCTTTATTTTTAGTTCCAAACTACTTATCTCATAGCTTGAATTTTGGGAGAGCCCTTGAGTGAGCAAATGAGACTGATTCCTACAGGAAGCCTCAGGAAATAGGTATGGTAGTGTAATGGAATTGTATGCCTCATTTAACATATTTCCACAAACTTGCCAGAAATACTTTTGCAACTTTGTGTTATTTTAGTAATTTAATTGAATGAAACTACTTGCCTGACATTCATTAATTATTATGTTATCATGATAAATATAGTTTCATTTTGATTTGGTTAACAGAATCAGAAAGTGTGTGTGTGTGTGTGTGTGTGTGTGTGTGTGTGTGTGTGTGTATGTGTGCGTGTTTACAGTCTGTATAGTGTATTTAGGAAAATAAGATTGAGTACTGAAAAGCTATGTAGTTTGGGAAATTTGGATAATCTGTAAGAATAGAATTAATTCAGGAAATTTCAGCATATATGCTAAGGTAGTCTACATTACTTTGTTAATATTTAAAATTCAGCAATTGTTATATACCGTAGCTTTGGTTTGGTGAATCATCTGAGAATTGGAAATCAATAATACTTAGTAAAGTAGGTAAGAGATAAATATGATATCTACCCAAGAGTCTGTACACTGAAACACGGCAAAATGATTTCAGAATCTAAAGTCACCAGGGTTTTTCTCAGGAAGACGTATCAATAAATAGAAATACTAATGATAAACGCATGGGAGAATATGTATGGGTCATCTACTGATGACAAAGATGCTAATGAAATGGGGTTTAATGGTCTTATTTTGTAGAATGTGCATGAGTTGACACTGGAGCTATGTTTTACTCTAATGAAACATTGACCCTCAGAATATGCTTATTACTCACAGTTGAATCATTCTATTAACAAGGAAACATAATACAAGGGAACTGATAGCTATTGGTTTCCTTATAAATAACTCCTGAAAATGCCCAAGCAGCAGGAAGTCAGCTCTAATTTGTTCTCACTTCTATCATTTTAAATTGGTATCTCATCACATTTCTGTATTAACTTACCAGTGCTGCAGATTTGAGGCCAGAAGGGTAGTTACTGAATGCAGCCCAATGATTATATTTGTACTTTCATTAATTCTGAGGGAGTTAGAGCAGCAAGCTGCAGATTTCTGACTGACCTGCAACCACAGCAGTAGAGGAACATGCAGGATATTACTGAATAAATTGCTTCTGTTTTACAAGAGGTCATGGGGGATCCAGAAAACTCAGGAAGAAGTTAATTTTTTTTCATTATTGTCAAGCAAAAAGAAAACCTCTATTATTGACAAGGAGCCTTTTTTATTTTTAAAAATATTTTTTTAAACATTGCCTACATGAATAAATGTATCTACATTTTCTCACTCTATCGCTACCCCTTCAATTCCCTTCTCCTCCCAAATCCTTCTTAGACTTCTATAATCAGTATTGTCACACAGAAGCATATATACACATATGCATATAAACATCACTAGGTCCATTTAGTGTTGCTTTTATGCACATGCATTTAGAGTTGACCAATTGAAGTTGTGTAACATATCAGGCATCTTGTCTCTGGAGAAAACTGATCCTCCCTCTTGCAGCATCCATTGATTGCCCGTAGTTCTTCATGTTGGGCGGGACCTGGGCAAATTTCCCTGGTCAATCATCCTCTGGCTCTTAGGTTTTCTGCCATTTCTTCTGTAATATTTCTTGACCCTTGAGAGAAGGTGCTGGGGTCTGTGCACCTCACTGTCATTTATTCTTTACATCAGGACCATTTTTGATTTCTGTAGTACCTTCCATGTGCTGCCAAAGAAAGCTTTTTTGATGAAAGGTGAATGTTATGCTTATCTGTAGGTACAAGGATAAGTATTTAGGATAGTTAGAAGATGTATCAATTTAGGAAAATGGTTGTAGTAGGTTTTCCTCTAGGATCTATAGCATTTATCTCCACAAGGACTTAAGTAAGTTTGTAGTACCAGGCCTGAGTTCTAGAGTATTAAGTTGGCTTTAAGTCCAGTTAGACAGCTGCTAGTTACTACCAAGAAATAAAAGTCACTATTGCATCATTGGGATTATTGTTCAGGAGGTAGGTTGTAGCAGGAATCTTAGAAGGTCTTATTAATAAAAACAAACTTGAAGCCAGGTATAGGGGTGAATGCTGGAAGATCAGAGAAATAGAACAAGCCACAGCCACCTCACCTCGCCATTTTCTCAGCTGATCCTGTTTCCTCAGACTGGAAACTTCTGTGTCCTCATCCAAATAGATCTCAGCTTAACCAGGCTATAGTTCCTGGTCCTCACACCTTAAATACTTTTCTGCTTCCTGGGATTTAAAGGCATGAGTCACCATGCTTGGCTTATTTCCCGTATGGCCTTGAACTCACAGAGATTCAGGCAGACCTCTGCCTCTGGAATGCTAGGATTAAAGGCGTGTGCTACCACTGTCTAACCTCTATGTTTAATATTGTGGCTGTTCTGTTCTCTGACCACAGATAAGTTTATTAGCGTGCACAATATTTTGGGGAACACAATACCACCACAGTGGGTGATGATGGGGGTAGATGAGAAAAAAGAAGAGGAGGTAGGACTTAACGAGGAAAGTTAAATAGAAGGAGACAAAGACGGGGGGAGATGAAAAGTAGTAAAAGATGCTTGTAAAATGAACAGAAACATTATTTTATAAGATTCAGTATAGAAATATATACATATATATGTATAAAAACCACACATACATAAAAATATCTATATCTTTGTATGTACATACATATGTATGTATGTATCTATGTATTTATGTATCTATGTATTTATGTATCTCTATATGCAGAGATCTCTATCTATATATAGAGATCTATGTATCTCTATCTCTATCATCTATCTATCTATCTATCTATCTATCTATCTATCTATCTATCTATCATCTGATATAAATGAAAAAAACAGAATGGAGGCTATCTGATATAAATGAAAAAAACAGAATGGAGGCTCATTGAAACTTGGAAATAGACATTCCTTAGAATCCAGCTCTTTTATTCCTGGGTATATTTCTAAAGGAAATAAAGACATTATTCCAGTAGAGATACCTATACATTTATGTTAATTCTAACATTACTTATAACTGTTAAGGTATGGAATCAGCATGAACATAAGCATGTGAGTGTCTTAGTGGTTTATTTTGTCAACTTGACACAAGGTGGATCATCTGGGAGGAGGGAACCTAAACTCAAAATTGCCTACATAAGATTGGCCTGTAAGTAAGTCTTGGGGTGCATGTTCTTGATTAATAACAGCTGTAGGAAGGCCGAACCTACTGTGGTGGAAGAGATGCCATGGGTTGTATAACAAACCATGCTGAGCAAACCAGTAAGCAGCACCCCTCCCTGGCTCCTGCCTCAGTTGCTTCCTCCAGGTTCCTGCCTTGAGTTCTCACTCTGACCTCCCTCAGGGATAGAGTGCAACCCAAGTGCTGTAAGATAAAAAAAACAAAACAGAATAAGCAAACGGAAGAAACTCTGTTTTCTCTAACTTGCTTTTGCTCATGGTGCTTTATCAAGGCAGTCAAAGACAAACTAGGACAAGAGTTAAACAAAATTGGGATACAAATAAATGTTATAGCTGATTTTGAATTTGAAGTTCAAGAATACTTGGGGATAGAAGGGAACCCCAAATCACTGATAATGTGTAGAGTCTAATATGTTAAATTTCAGCATAAAGTAAGATCTAGAAATTAGAAAATGCTGTGCTTTGGGTAGAAGAATAAGTCAGAGTTTTAAAAAGAAGAAAACTGATTTCTAAATAATTAAAATGAAACCATCTATAGATCTATATACTACATACCTATATAATATATACTATATATACCATATGTATATGCTATATGCAGTATTTGAAAAATATAAAACAATGATTCCCTATGTCTTCACCAAACATTCCCTACGTCAATGTTTTTTCCCCTCTCCCTCCTCCTTTTGTATTGCCCTTCCTTTTTCTCCAATTAAATCCCTCTCCCATTTTTCCCATTTCTCCCTCCATAGCACCTATGTCCTGCCATTCCTGACTCTGCAGCTCTCTATTTCTTGGTATATTTTCACTTACCTGGCTTCTGTAGTTACTCCTAAAATCTCCACAACCTTGCTACCTAAACAGTGCCACTACCTAGGGATCAAGTGTTCAAACACAAAAACTCATAGGGGACATTTCACATTCAACTGACAGCAGTAAGTGAGTGGGGGATTGATTGTAGCAGCATTCAGAAGTAGGAGGAGTTAGGTTAAATAGAGTGTTTTTTTTTAATTCTCTCATTTGTTACATCTCGACTACAGTTTTCCCTCTCTCCCTTACCCTAGTCTCTCCCTCTATCCTTCTCCACTCCCCTTCCCCTCTCCCCCAGATCCATCCCCCCTGTACCTCCCCTCAGAAAAGAGCAGACCTCTCAGGGACATCAACCATATATGGCATAACAAGCTACAATAAGACTAGGTACATACCGTCACATTAAGGCTGGATTAGGCAACCCAGTAAGAAGAAAAGGGTCCCATAAGTAGGCAAAAGAGTCAGAGATACTTCACTCCCACTGTTAGGAATCCCATAAGAACATCAAGCTACTCAGCCATAACTTATATGCAGAGGACCTAGGTCAGACCTCTACAGGCTCCCTGATCTCTGAGAACCCTTGTGAGTCTTGGTCAGTTGTTTCTCTAGGCCTGTTCTGGTGGTGTCCCTGACCCTTCTGATTCCTCAGATCCTTCCTCCCTCTCCTCTGCAGGACTCTCTGAAGCTCTGTCTAATGTTTGGCTGTATGACTGTGCATCTGCTTTCATCAGTTGCTGGATGAAGTCTCTCTGGTCTCTTTGATGAGGACTGTGCTAGGCTCGGGTAGCAGAACACTCTGTAGGCAGGACAAACTATAGGACAAACTGTCCCAATCCCTCCACTTGAGGCCTTATCTGGTTACAGAAGATGGCCGATTGTGGTGATATTTTACTTGAGCACCCCAATAAAGCTTATCTGGAGATCAGAGGAAAAAGCCAGCCACTATATTAAACATAGAAGTCAGGCAATGGTAGCACATGCCTTTAATCCTGGCATCCGGGAGGCAAAGATTCATCTCTGAGTTCAAGGCCAACTGGGAACAGAGCCAAGCATGGTGGCACACACCTTTGATTGCCAGCACTAGTTAACCATAGAGGTCTGTAGGTCTGTACAGAGAGATAGGAAGTAATAGAGCTGGGCAGAAAGAGGAAATGATGTAGCTGGGTGGAGAGAGGAAGTGAGATGTCAGGGAACAGAAAGGATACAGGCATGAATATACAGAATGTAGCTGTCTCTGGAGGCTAAGAGTTGGTAAGGTGAGGTTGGCTATGGCTTGTCCTATTTCTCTGCTCTCTCAGTCCCCCATCCCCCCGAATATCTGGCTCTGGGTTTTTTATTAATAAGACAGTTTAGCAATTTGTCTTACAGCCAATTCAGGCTCTGTTTCCCTCATTACTAGGAATCTTTGCTAGGGCTATTCTCATAGAGTCCATGGAGTTTTCAATGTACTAGGTCTCTACCTCACTCCAGGAATGCTTCAAATTCCAGTGGTTACTATCATCATTTTTTCCCTTCCTCTTTTCCTCTCTCCTTCCCACATCTGATCTCTTCTGTTGCCAACCCCACTCACAGCTGGTCTACTGGAGAAATCTATTCTATTTTCTCTTCTCAAGGAGATCTCTTAAGCCCTCATTGTTTCTGAGCCTTCGAGTCTTCGAGGTTGGTTTTTTTGTTTGTTTGTTTGTTTGTTTTTTAAATGGTGTGGGATTTTGGCTGCAGGAGTTTTGAGTAGACATATGATGTGTTCCACTTTACATTTGCAAAGAATCATTCTATATTGAGAAATTGAAGCAAGAAAGACATTATGAGAAATTTGTATAATCTCTGAAAATAAATTAATGGGTTTGATGAGACTAGTAGCTGAGGGTATTGAAACAAAAGTGAATTTTGAATGTTGCTGAATCTCTACTGAGTATATTGAGTACGGATACAAAATGTCCTTTAATAACCTCCTGATTTAAAGACCCTTACATCAGAGACAAGGTAGAACATTAGGAAGTGAAATTAAGCCTTTATGTGAATGAAGACTATTAGCTTTAAAAAAATCAGCTTTGGAGGATAAAGTATTGGAGAACCAAGGACAATGAGTCAGACTTGAAGTATCTGTAATGATGACTATGTATATAGTGTTTTTGTTGAGTGTCTTTCTCTTTGAAGCAAAGTGATAATTTGAGGAGATCAAAAGTTTTCAAGGACAAACACATCAAGCATATCGATTTCAGAAGCACTTAAGGAAACAAAAAAGGAAAAGAAGAAAAGTGAATACATTGCTTCCCCCAAACTGATTTATAAATAAATATTAGTTCCATCTCTACCACATACCTTATCAGAATATTGGCGACTATCTAAACATGCTCTTTTAAAAATTTATATTGTATGCTATGTAGAATAAGTAATGGTCAGTGATGGATTGGGGAAAAAAACATTTAAACAAAAGAATTACTTGCTTCCCTGTGCACAGAATATTCTATCTGTAGTACATGACAGTCTTTCTTTATGCAGAAGCAATAATCCATTTTGTTTTATCTTTGTAAAAATAAGAACTCTCATGTGTGCATCAATTAGTGAATCTGGTAAAGACAATTCGATGACAACATCAAGCTTAATGGTCTTGTGATTTCTAAGACAAGCTGTATTTTAAAGTCTTATTGATTAAATTGCTCTCAGCTTTTTGTCAAAGAATGTAAATATCTTCTGTAGGGCATTCTTTTCCCCTGACAAGCACCTGGGGAAATGACTGTATATTAATAGGTAGACACATAGTCTCAGAGTCCCCTAAGTAATGTGATTTATAAAAATCTGATAAGTAATTGTAAAATAATGATTTCTTCAAGATTTAGAACCAGATTTTGTTTTAGAGTTCTCAGATTCACTCTATGGAAGAAAAGCAAAACCACCAGGTCTTTTCGTCTATTTATCTATCTGGCTTTATATGTCAGCAGGCTCACATTTGATAACATGTATTCATTGAATTCAAAGATCTGAATGCTTATTCTTTTGTAGAGATATTCAAAAGTTCCATTTTCCCACATTTGCCTAGGCAATGCCATGAACTATTTGTTCATAAACAAAAGCAATTCGAGATGGAAGACTGTGGTATTTTGTAGAATTAGGAAAACTATAACAATGATAATAAGAAACCTCATTACTGAGCCATAAGGGAAAATCTAGACATATAGAGACACTGAAAAATTCATGCCTTATGTTAAGTAAAACTAGGCAAATTATTAAATGGTGAGAATTTAGCAAGAAGGAAGTAGAATCCCTTTAGCATAATCAAATTATAGCTTTTAATAATTCAAGTCTAAGATGATTTTTACTGGTTATCACTTTTCTAACATGTGATTAGAAACAAAAGTAATATTTTTTCTTTATAAAATGATTCTAAAATAAAGAAAAAATATACTGGTGAACTTGTAAAATGTTGCTTTGGCTAATTAGCATGTAATGCACTGTGCAGAGAAAATATATTCTAAAATTACCAATAATGAAAAAGTATACTTTTCAGTTGGAAAATAAATCTGGGAAAATGCAAAATATTCTTTTCTGCAAAATCAGAGTCAGGAGGGTCATTTTGACACAGAAAAGCAGCTTCTATTCCTATCACATCTATCGAGTTTCAGATGAGATTTGAATTCCTCTTTGAAATAAAATTCTGCCTACATATTAACTTTGTATTTTCTAAGGAAATAAGACACATAAGTACATTTGTGACCTTAGTGATGGTCAGATTAGAATATCCTTAATTTAAAAAAAAAAAAAACACACACACACTACATGAATTTAGCCACACAGGCCATGTTTTCTACTGATTACAGTTGGCCCAGAGCTGGATTGGCAACCCCTCTTCCTTTAAGTGATGATCATTTTCTTACGAGTGTTTCCCTAGTTCTCCTTCACTCCTTCTGCTTCTGGCACAAAGTTAATGAGTCCCCCAGTTTATACACTATGGCTATGTTGTGAAATTGTCCCCCATTTCCCCACTCCTCTTATTCTTTAGTACCTCTCCTTTCCTACCAACCCCCCCTCTCTAAGACATCTGTGGTCTCCTCTTATGTCCACATTCACATAATGCTGCAAGTTAATGAACTAGAAGTATAACTTGATATAACTCTCTTGTGCTCCTTGCAGCTAATTTATTCAATATTTTAGGGTTGTGAAAAAAAACTAAATACAGAGCAGACCAGCAAACACATGAAATAAACACAAACACTGACTTTTTTGATAAATAAACTTGGCAGCAGGGATTATTTTAGAAATTTCTGTAAACAATTATCAGAAGTGGTTAACACAGAAGCTATTGTCAATGATTCTGCCCTTACTTTAAAAAATATTTATATTTATTATTTCTAAAGTTTGAGTTTATGCGGGGAGCACAGACCTACAGGTTCTCATCGAATCCAGGAGTGGGCAGTGGATCCCCTGGAGCTAGAGATAAAGGTGGTTGTGAGTCACTCAGTGTGAGTGGTGGGAACAAAAATGGTCCACTGCAAAAGCTGCAAGAGCTTCTAATCCCCGAGCCATCTCTCTAGCTGCAATATTGTAATTCTTAAAAGATACACTTACAGGCACTGGAAGATAGAGAATGGGTAGAAATGCGGAAATCAATGTTTATATTTTCTGAGAGTTGGAAAGAAGTGAGTTTTCATAAGCTGTGATGGTTTGAATAAGAATGAGTCTCATAGGCTTATATGTTTGAGTACTTGGTTCCCAGTGGGTTCAACTGTTTAGGAAGGATTAGGAGGTATGGTCTTGTTGGAGGGGGTATGTCACCAGGGATGGGCTTTGTGCTTTTAGGAGAATGGCACCATCCCCCGTATGCCTCTATGCCTCCTGCTCCCATGAAGATATGAGCTCTCCAGTTGCTCCTCTTATCCTCATAGGCTCTAACTCTCTGTAAGCCCAGTTGAAAGTTTTCTTTTGTAAAATGCCTTGTTCATAGTGTTTTGTCAGAGCAATAGAAAAGTAACTGAGACATAAGCAAATCTGATCTTAATGTTCATTTATGTTTGTGGGATATGGGACAATTAATTAAGTAGTCATTTTGGCATATTGACAGGGAAAACTAATCAGGTTCTGGACCTGTAAAGAAGAAAGAATGGAGGAAATTAATATACTAATGAGTTAGTTACTAGACACACACTCAGCAAAACTAAGGGGAAAATTCAGCTCTGTTAGAGAAGCAAGGCAATCTCCTTGTAGCATGCCCAGGTTTTGCAAGGCTCCTCCCTCTTCATGGTTGAACACCAGGTGCAGCAGAGAAGAACCTGCATGCCTGTTTGGGCTGGGAATCTTCTGATGAGACATCCAGTGTGTGAGCAAGTTGATACTGAGTTTAAAATACTGAAAATTAACACAGAAAAAAAATTCCAAACCATATTAAAAACTTAAAAACACACGTGCAATCGATGCTGTTATCATTCAAGTCTTAGTCATGCAAACTTTTGGAGCATTTTAGAGCATGGAAGAATTTTATTGTCTATTTGCTCCTCACCCGAGGGCATCATAGTTCCTTCTCTCTCTCTATTTCCTTGTCTTTGTGTGTGTGTGTGTGTGTGTGTGTGTGTGTGTGTGTGTGTGTGTTTGTGTGTGTTTGTGTGGGGGAGTGTGTGCACGTTCCCCAGCTAAAGGGTAAGTCAGGCCCCAGAGTTAACTTCTCAGATGAACCCACAGACCATTAAATGGAAAACTTGAAAAGAAAAAAAAAATGACTGAATAAAAATTTAGAGCATTTTTAGGGGTGTTTAACCTTGGTTTATACTACAGCCAACAGTACGTTTACAAGTCAAACTAACTTCCAGTGGTCCCCTGTCTGTCTGTCACAGAAGTTCTTTTCATCATATTTCCCTTTGCAGTCGTTCCCTTTATTCTAGTCCTCTGTTTCCTTTTTAAGTAATGCTTGGTATTTTCAGTTTAAAGTCTCCAGATGCCTTTCCTCTAGGCAGAAAATATTGTGGAGAATTCAATCTATGTCCAATAAGAGTTACTGTAAGTGTGAAAGTCTTAAAGAGTGACATTTTCTACATTCCATCACGGGAAGTTTTAACTACATTTGATATTAAGGTGTTGAAAAACACATTTCCCCCGAATTCTGTGACTTCTCACATCAAATGGATTTGTTCCGGCCTAATAGCAGGCAGCTTGAAGTGGTTATAAATAAACACGACAGACAAGGGAGAGTAGAGGGAAAGGCAAATGAAGAGAATGACAGTTCTCATTCATCCAGCAGGCATTCTATTACGTTTCCTGAGAGACAGTCACTCTTCGAAGTTTGGGAACAGAATGATGATATCGAACTTTCGGAGCCCAGTTGAGAGATACACTGGAGATGAGATATTATTTAAATGTCACTGTTGTCTGTGTTATTATAACTTCTGATGGTTGTATGACAGACAGTTCCTATCCAAGTAGGAAAGTCAAGGGAGCTTTCTGAAATGAATTGTTTCTGGGTTATAATGATCGAGAGATGAAACTAATACTTTTTGAGCTCTTCATAAATTCCTGACATCATGCTAAGTGTTTTATGTGTTACTCTGCAATTGTATCGAACATTCGAAGTGTTAAGCAGCACGCTTTCCTTTCTTCAGTGAGAAAACTGAACGTTGCTGAATTATCTTACTCAAGAGCTCAGTCACGATGCACTTGAGTTTCAAGTTCAAGTTGACCTCACATCAGTGCCTGTAACTCACACCTCGAAGAACTTATATTGAATAAATCTCAAAAGCTACAGTCCAGGCATTTTCCCCTCATATCAATTCTGATGAATATATTAGTATAAATAGTCACATATATAGACATCTAAAGCTCACATTTACAATATGAATGTAATACTTTAAAATGCAAGTGTGAGTCTTTGATACATCTGGATAAGTACTTCTCCAACTTACTCCTTTTTAGAAGACAAACTGAGATGGAAGGGGTTGTGTAGGGGTACACTTCGCTAACCACTATGCTTTACTGACATGATTAGCCTTCCATATTCTGCTTCTAGGTGGGAAAAGCTTATCTTATTTTGTTTGTCCTCAATCTGTGTATTGAAGGGTATGCCATCAATGTGGACACTTTTTCTCAGTTTGCTATCCTTGTTGTAGTTGTATCTGATTTAGGAGTTGATGCTGTTTCATTGACCTGGGGGGGCATTAATAGTTAAATTAATTGACCTGGTATTAATAGTTAAAATGTAGGTACTTGATAGAGAAAGTGTTTTTCACTTAATGACTAAGTGAAAACAAACTTGAGAGATTTAAATTAAATATTAATTAGTGTGAACAATTAGCCTCCTTCCCCCACATTGCAAATACTATTCTGTTATTCTATATTTTAGAACCACTAAAACACTAAACCACTAAAACT
The DNA here is from genome assembly GCF_049852395.1 of Peromyscus maniculatus bairdii. Lineage (NCBI taxonomy): Eukaryota > Metazoa > Chordata > Mammalia > Rodentia > Cricetidae > Peromyscus > Peromyscus maniculatus. The sequence continues at coordinate 14,211,337 of NC_134868.1, forward strand.
AAAACCTTTATAAACATTGTCCTTGTTTACTTTTTGGTTTAATTTAAGGTTTATCAGCAAAACCGACAAAAATAAAACCAACCAACCAGTCACCACCACCACCACAACCACCGAAAAAAAAACCCTACATCTGATTCCAAGAACCTAACCAGTAGAAACCACAGAAATAAATTAAATATTCAGAAAGCAATACGATTTTGATGGAATGTATTGGATATCTATGAATAGTAAGAAATTTGGATTGTGCTAAGTTAGTATCTGTGGGTAAAATTTGCAAAATTGATTTTAAAGGATATTTTAAAAGATGGAAATTCTTTTAAAGGACACAAATGAAAAAGAATTGCAAAGTGTTTTCATATGAGCATTTGTGGGCTAAAATGAGATGAGGTCAAGAAAGAACCTGAGGAGATGTGTCCTAAAGGAACACACTCACTTTAGGGACACACGTCACATAATATAGAAATGGGGGTTTGTCTGGAACTAAACCAGAAGCTGAGATGAGCCCCAGAGGACAGAGCTTATGAAGGAATCCATGAACAGAGTAGGGCAATGAAAGCACATTCAAGGAGGACGGATACACTGGGCTGTGACTGATCTGTTACTTTACTTACCACATGTATGTCCCATATAATGCTCTTATTTTCTTACCAATGTACAAAGTGATTTTGGCTGGAGTGCTGACTAATAATGGAAAGTAAACTTTTTACTCCTGATCTTATAAAGGAAACCAACCTGTAGAGACCCACAGAGGTTTCCTAGTGAGGATTGACTCAGGGTCCTCGAATCTGAGCTTGCTTTACCCAGCAGGGCTGCATAAGGGGATGATTTGACCACAGCCATGGTTACCAGGTGTTTGGAAGGGGCTACACTTGGTTGTACTGTATGCTTTGATCTAGCAAGGTGGAGGCCTGTTGCCCTGCCCCTTGTCATTGTTATAAAAAGTCCATTTGAAGAGGCAGAAGGGACCATTGGGTTTTGATCCAGGTCCTCCCAAAGCTATCCTGTGTTTTTTTTCTCCTCTTCGCTATTTTTCTGTCTTAAAGTTTCTTATCCCTCTCCCCTCCTCATAGGAATTCTTTTACAAGGTGGGAGCTTGTCTCCCAACCCAAACCTTGAGGTGGATAGAATTATACCTCTTTTAAAAACGAGAAAGCCGACATTCAGATAATTTATGGTGCTCATTCAAAACAACAAGCTGAAAAATTGCAGAGACTAGAATTGAATTCTGCCTTTCCGGGGCTTTCCTCATTTATTGCGTTGGTGGCATGAACTACTTGAGTAATAACAATCATCGTTTGTTCTCAGATGCAAAGACTGTGGATTCATGACAGTACACATTCCCATTGTTCCAGCCCACTGTTAATGAGACTATTTCTTGTTTGATATGGGAAATAAAAACAAAGAAAGATGTGATCTCTCTCAATGCTGTATATAGGAATATTTCCATAATAACGATATGGAATGCACTATATTGGAATAAAGATCTTTCATTTTATGTTAGATTCAAAGATCTCAATACACAAATATCTAAAGTATAAGTAGACCCTGACCTCTTTGTTTCAGACTTCTTCATGAGCTTCCAGTCTGATGCTTGTAAACTGAGAGAAGCTATGGAAAAAGGGAGTTTGGATTTTTGACCTCTCAGACTCCAACAGGTGTTCTAACCTGTTCCTTGAATGTGGGCATCTGAATGGCTTCATCAGAGGTTTTTCACATGATCTCCTTGGACTTGTTTTTCAGAGGGCATGCTTCTTTGTCTAGTTTAAGGGGTATTTAACAGGTCCCTCTCTCTGTTTCTTTTTCCCAAGAAGCAGGGAAAGATTTTTTATCTATCCCCCATTCTCTCAAAGTTGTGATACCATTAGGAAGAGTAACCAAAAACAGACCTCCTCCCTGATCAATTGGCATCAGCTCTATCACTGCCATTAAGCTACAGTAATGTGAGAAGTTTTCAAAGATTTAGTGAAACTGCCAGCAGCATCTATTATCTTTTGATTTTCCAAATTTAACTGGGAACCTTTTTATCACCAACACTATTATTAATTTTGAATGGTGGTGGCTAGGAGTTTGGTGCATTTACAGAATTTGGCATATGCCTGAAAAATATTGCCTAATAATTTAAAATATTGAGAAAGTCCTGAAGTTGATGATATTGTTCTAAGTCTCAAAAATAGGTATAACCTTAGGGTTAAGGACATTTATATATAGTATCCATGAATAAAAATTTACAATGTTGTAAACATTTCATTTCACTCTATGAAAGTTTCATTTCACTATAATTGATTTTTCATTTTGAGCAAACATTTTACTCCTTTCTCTGCTTCTCATAGAGGCTGTTTCTTCTAGACCACCCATTTCTGGGAAAGTTTTGCTGGACACCACCTCAGGAAATAAAGGGCTGGTCATTGTTTTTATGTTTTCAAAAGTCATGTGTTTAATTTTGGTCTAATGACCATTTGCAGTAAAAATGTTTGTAATATTTACTAAAATTAAGAGGGAAGTATAACCTACACTTTCTGTACCCTGGGCTTGGCTGAGACCATTTATGTTACCAACACCCCCATATGGATGCTTTTTATTGTAGTCAGTTTTGAGGAACATTGATGAAGGATTAGATTAGCCTAATATTTTGCTTTGGCAAGGACATTAAAGCAGGGCTATGGATAATTGATGTTTCTTCAGAAATTGAGAAAGCGCCTCATGTGTATCAGTCCACTGATAGTGTTATTTATATTCCATGCATTTCTAAAGATAACTCCATTACACTTATGGAAATGTAATTTAATTGGGAAGACCTATTTTTGTTCTACCTTAGTAAAATATTTTAAAAAGTGAAAATTTGATTCAGGATAGGAACTATACAGCATGATAGAATCATCTTGTTTAAGATAGTCATTGCTCATGGTTGATTAATAGGCCCCTTGGAAACACATGTACACGCCTAACAATAAGATCTAACACCTACCTGTTATCCAGAATGAGAATAGATAGAGAATATAGACCTTTCTTTTGTGGCATCTATAATTTTATGTGTTCACTACCAAGGAGTGGAATACATTGTATTAAAATTTCCTAGGGCAAATATAATAAATTACCACAATGTGATGATTAAAATGCAGAAATTTATTATTTCAGATTTCTGGAGTTAGAAATACAAATGAAGATGTTCACAGGCTGTACCTTTTCCCTAAGGCTATGGGAGAGAACTTGCCCTTTTCTACAGGATCCAGGCATTACTCTGATTGTGGCTGTGCTGTGTGACTTCCATCTTCTCTGTCTTCACAGGCTCGTCTCCCTCTCTTCCTATCTTGCTGGAGGTTTTCTGGTCCTGTCCAGCTACTGAGGCCCTGCAGCCACTCAGACCCAAGTAAACACACAGAGGCTTATATTAATTAAAACTGCTAACCATTAGCTCAGGCTTGCTACTGACTAGCTCTTACACTTAAACTCAGTCTATTTCTGTTAATCTATATGTCATCATGTGTTCTGTGGCTTTATCTGTATGTTGTTACATGCTGCTCCCTGGATGGATGACTGGGGTCTCCTCACTCAACTTTCCTGTTCCCAGAATTCTCCTTGTCTGCTTACCCCACCTATACTTACTGCCTTATCAACCAATCAGAGCAACACATTCATAGCATACAGAATGACATTCCCCCATCATATCTATACTTTCTCTGATGTGCCTCACAGGAAGATGTCTTTAGACTTAGCTCCTGCTCAGACAATCCAGGACAATCTTCCCTCAGGGTTTTTAGTTTATGAGTCTGAGATGTCTCTTCACTAATAGGTTCTTGTTTACAGGTTTCCAGAGGAATGATACACACATTAATTTTAGGGGCCACGATTCAGGCCACATCTTCAATCTACACTTGCAGCCTATCCCAGATGCACTTCAGTTTGTATGCTTGTAATTTTTCCAGCGTGGGTGTGTTCTGTTTCCATGCCTCGACTCCAGCTCTGAAGTGGAAGGGCTAATAAGAAGTGAATTGTGTGGAGAGGGGGACCAAGCAGAGGAAGACAAAGGGGTAGGGTGTCTAATCTGTAGTCACAGAAGGAAGCTTTGAACCTTTTTCATAAACTCCTTTCAAAACTTGATGCTGGGAATAATGAAAATTATCATCAGAATTTACTTGATGTCCAAGCAACAACTACCCAATCTTTGCCATTGAATCTTTTTTTTTTTTAACTTTAAATGTGAGGTATCCTTAGCTTTCAGCTTAGGGAACTAAATTCTGTTCAGAGAGGAGATCCCAACTCAGGTTTTTAAGTGTATTTTTGCCTTTTCACCAAATGAAAGAATCAAGGATGAGAAACTTCTCACATGCCAGCCTGCAGGAGTCAGTCCAATGCAACATCCACAGACCCCCAGTCCCATCATTAACTTTAATCATTTCTCAGTATTAAAAACAGATGAAAGAAAAGGAAAACTAATTAATTTAGAATATGTATGGTATATATTTTTCAGAAGAACTTAATTTAAAATAAAGATGTAAAATTGCTTGTAAGGAAAATGCTGTCAGTGGTGGGAAAGGATAGGAATACAGGAGACATTTCAATGACGATCTGACACAGCCTGAGGGCTTGGTTATGGCTCCATACCTGAAGAGCAGTTTTAGTATTTGCTGCCAAGTCGTGTTATTAGGACAACACACAAATTTGAGATAAAATACAAAAATGATCTTCATATAAATTTATCATGAGAAGAACTCTAGTGTTAGAACCTTCCAAAGCTTCCAGAAGGCTCTGTTGACTCTGACTGTGTAGCAGTCCATAGCAATAGTGGAGTAGTGTGTCTGGGTTGGTGTAAAATCATCACGCTAGACAAGGAACACGGTGTGCCTTGATTTTTAGGGAAAAAATTTGCTTCCAGTTTATAGGAAGTGCAGCATGCATTGTTGTAAAACTTTCTTTACTTGGTGAATTTGAGTTCTGATGTCAAATTCTGATACAGTGAGTGTTGGAGAACACAACTTAAAACATTATTAAAGGACTTTGCATTGTCTGGGCATGAGGTTAGAGAGTGAAGAAAGCTGGGACTTAGGTGTTTGGTCAGTGTGCTGAAGGGATACAGTTGCGTATTTGTGTAGAAAGCCCATTGCCCTCACCTGGAAATGTGAGGCTAGGAGAGTTTTGAAAGAGCTTACACTTAAGTCAAAGGAATATGGTATGTAAGTCATATTCTTCAGAATATTTCCTTAGAAATTATCTTTGAAATTTATTACTTCTTATGTGAAATGTTGAAAGGCGTTGAATGTTCTTTGATTGCTTGGGCTCTTAACACAGTCCTACTTCATAGGCTGAAACTCATTATGCATCCCAGGCTAGCCTTGAACTTTGGATTTTCTTGCCTCAGCCTCCTAAGCAGAGGGTTACAGGCATGAGATACCACATCAGCTTACACTGAAGTCGTTTTAAACTACTATTTACCCAATTTACAATTTCCTTCCACAGTTTTTAGTATTTGTGGCTGTTTTAAATTTGTGAACATAACAAATCATTCTTCATATGTCATTGTCGTGAAATTCTGGATCCCATTCTGCAATTTTTTGTGGCAAAGTTCTTAAATCAGCTTTCTCACCTGTGAAGAATTTTTTTTAAGTCATTTACTTTTATATCTCTGTAGATTGCTTCATTTATGATATATTTCTTTGTGGGATTTGTTACATGTTTTGTTTAGATTATTGATTTTTTTGTTTATCACCACTTTGATAATTTACTCTATTATTACTCTACTTCAAAGCTGAAATCAATAAATCTCTATATAACAAAACAGATAAACAAGCTCATCTGAAATTTTATATGTTCATTTGAAATTGCTTCTTCTCTGTCTTTCAAAGGATCACTCTGTACCTTTATAATGAACATGCGGCCATCAATATTTATTGTAGAAGACATTGTTTTAATTTTCATCAGTGAATATTAATAGTATAGTGTGCTTTTGGTGACATTTCAGACACATTCATGAGATTCTTTGATCATCTTAACCTCCACCATTACCCACACTGACCCACACGTTCTCTTTGAGCTCTTTTGCCATATAAACAGCGTATCAAACATTTTTTTCTTTTCTTTTCATGTATTAAAATCTGAAAGACTTTAAATCTTTTTCCCAGTTCTGCATGACCTCAAAAGAGTATTCCAAAGATTTTGAAAGTTTAACCTTTTTCATTTTCACAACATCTTTTCTCCAGGCAAGCACATATAATCAAACTTAACCTGTGAGAACTCTGCAGGGGGTGTTTCTTTCTCAAGAGAACTGTTACATCTTTTGGGCACCAAAACTGCAATGGTATTTATAACAGAGGAAATAAAAACCCCTTTGATAAGGAAATACTTTGTAAATTATTAACACTATCCTAAACACCATAAATTATGTGGTGATACAATTTGGATAAGCGAAATTATGTTGCATTTATTATAATCGTGTTTATTATAATTGTAACAGCTATTTAATGTGTCTGAGTTTTATTTCCTTTCTGTTTAATTACCAGTATAACTTTTTCAAGACATTCTTGAGTGTTTCCAGAATTCCTAAATGTGTTTTAAATTATCTGTTTATTAACTCATAGTTAATATAACAAAAACTGCAAACAATGAGGGAAATGTGGAGAGAAAGCTTCAAGTTTAAAGTGACAGGATGGAAATGGTCCACTGTAGAGCAATGATTGTAATAAAGCCCTTTACTTCCTTTGATTTACTTTTGAAGGACAAATGATGGTGATTTCATACCAATAAATTGAGCTATGCCTCCTTTGGATGCAAAACAGCAGGAATAATTACCATTATCTTTAGATTTCTCTTTGTCCTTAAATTCTTGAGAACAACAAATAACTATAGTTTTTGGGAAGGGGGATTCATCTTGCCATTACAAATGATTTCTTCACATGTTGTAGTACTTCTAATTTTAGATGGGATTGCCTAATGAAGAAGCTATTTGAATTCTGTATTCACCAGTAGACTTCTTTTAAAAAGTAGCGGTTATCTTCTTACAATATTTTATCTATGTGACTCACATTGTAAATACTATTTATAGACATGGTGTTTCACTAAACTCTAATTTCCATCTATTTGGTTTTTCCTTGTCAGTACTGTGAGTGTGCGAAGTCTCAGTCTTAAATACATTTCTCACTTTATCTGGGAGTCCTCCTCCATTGGGGCGCGATTTAAAAATACCTTCCCTTTGTTCAGGAGATTGTCTAAAATTGAAAATGTCCTGACACATCTTCACAGAAAGGCATGTAGAAACCTCATGCCATAGGGATACCATGTTGAACTAATTTCATGAACATGTCTACATTAATCCCTCTATAGAAGACAGAAGCTCAGCATGTTGTGTAGCTATAGTAAGACTCAGAGAGATAATGTCTAAAAGTTAAGACCTTCTACACAGGATGACACTTTTGCTTGCTTGAATCATGTCCTCAAAGCATCGAGACTGCATATATTTTGCATCTGTCTCCTCTCAGCTGCCTGTTTTTATTTTTAATTTTTTTTTTTTGGTTGTTGTTCTACCTAGGTGAAGACTGTAACTAAGTAAGGAGCTCCTAAAATGGTAGTCTCTAGCAGGTTTGTTTTCCCTCAATGCCCAAAAGGAGCAAGTGCAGCTGGTCGGCAGGTGGAACGGTTTGTCTCCCGGGTAACTCTGAGTGGTCCTGAACAGCCTGCTTATATAGCAAGAGAAGAGATGTTTTGACACACCTTTGTTTGGCAAATCAGAAATCATTCACCAAGGCTTGACAGTTCTATAAATTCTGGTGCAAGTTTTTCCAAATAGCCTTGGCTAGAGATATGTTTTCAGGAGCCTGGTCAAAGAGATGCATTGTTTTACACAGTTGTCCCAAGGTCTCTGTGTAGTGTTCAGAGTGGCTGATCCTAGATTTTACTCACAGCAGCACCCATAGGAAGAGAAACTTCAATAGCTGCTAAATAGAAAGTAACAATCTTCTGTGCCTGTTATCTTTGGTTGTCTAGAGTAAAATGAACATCACAAAGAGTGCTTATAGATACAAATTAGGAGAGTGTATTATTGATAACAATAATGATATTAATCTATTTTAATGGAGCTTTCCAGCTGCCTAGTGTTCAGGGAGAAGCAGGTCTCTGATCAGTCTCCTGAGTATATGTATTTATGTATGCTGCAGAGTTACAAATGGAAATGTTTGCATGGAGAAATCACCATCAGTGTCTTTCCATAAAATTATGAGTAACTATTAATGTATGACATTCAAATCCCTTCTATTATAATAGTGAAAAAGTATTCTAGGTCATTTAGTGATTTTTATCATGTGATTTTTACTATGGGGAATCTGCTTATAATTTAATTATTTTATATTTCAAAGAGTAAGCAAGGTATTTCACAGAGCTCAATCAATTTTGATTTTCTGATAATATCTCATTGCTAAATTCAGACGACAGATTTTTAGCAAGAATTTCACTAGGCAAATGCAATATTCATCATCAGTGCCTAATTACCCAAGAAACATGAAGTCTTCGCACTGTATTTGGCATTTCTTTCTTGTATGATTAAAGTGGTATTTTCCAAGTTTCCCTGTTAGAGTTTCACATTCTCCCCTTGATAATTAACATTATGTCTTAGAGAGTTATTTTGAAACTATGACCGTATCTTACTACTCATTAATGCCTTAGCCATTAACTTTAATATCCATAGATGATTTTTTTCTGAATCGCTTTTTATAATTATTAATTCTGATTGTTTTTATTATAATTACTTTCTCCAATCTTCCATTAACAAATTTATATGTTTAGCTCATTATCTTAACCATTAATTTGTTCCAACTCTTGTTTTGTGCCTTTATTATTTTAAACTTTTCCTTACACAAAACAAAATATATGATAGATGCTTTTGTTGTATTTAGATTTTCCACTTAACTATTTATCCTAGATACTATTACTTAGGGATTCTTAAGAATTTCATCATTCTTTATGTGACTTAATGGCAGTCCATTTTATATATATATAATTGTGTGTGTGTATGTGTGTGTGTGTGTGTGTGTGTGTGTGTGTGTGTGTGTGTATCAATGTGTCATAGTTTATTTGGGCAGCTATATATTTTTTCAACATAATATTTTATTGATTATTTGGGAATTTCACATAATGTACCCCAATCAGATTCACTTTCCAGTCTTCCCATGTCCATCCTCCCAGTTTTGTGAGCTCCCCTCCCTCAAAAAAAAAAAAAAAAAAAAGGAAGAAAAGAAAAAAAATACCAAGTTCAATTTGTTTTGCCTATATACTCACTGGAGCATGGTTGAATTTCCAGTAGCTAGCCTTTTAAAGAAAACTGAGTCCTTCCTCAACCCCACTCCCCACCAGATGTCATCAGCTGTGAAGAACTACTCTTCAGCATCCTTGTCACAATTTTTAAGAATTCTCTTCAATGGCTCTCCTTTTTGATTGCTTCTTTGGTGGATGGGGTTGGGGGAGAAAGGTTGACACAGAACCCTTCTGTGTCTCTCATTCTCAACTGCGAGTCTGCAGTCACTGATACCACTGCAAGAAACAAAAACAAAAACAAAAAAGCAAAAATGCTTCATTGCCCTTTTCAGTTAGCAGCAGTATGTACTATTTGAGCATGGCCTCTTGTGGCAATGCAGATCACAGACATCAATATGGCCCTGGGCTACAGCATGGATCACAGACACCATCATGGTCCTTGGATGCATTGCAGGCCAAAAACACAAACATGGTCCCTGGCAGCAGCACAGACCATGGACTTTAACATGGTCCTCAGAGGTAGAATGTTCCAAGGACATCAATACGACCTCAGGTGGCAGTCTTGGCCTTGAACATCCATTTGTCCTCTGGTGGTAAAATGGACCATGAACATCAATATGGACTCAGGTGCAGCACAGACCACAGACACCAACATGACCTTCAGCAGTAGCACAAACCACAGATATCACCATGATCCCTTGGACCACAGACATCAACATTGCCTTAGGTGGGAGCATGGACCACAAATACCAACACCAACATGGCATCTGGTGGCAGCACAGACTATGGACACACACACAGATGAATGGCATCAACATGACCCAAGGCAGCAGCACAGACCACGAAGGTCTTTTGAGGAGGCCCAATTGTAGCTAGAGTTTTCCTGCCTGGCCCACAGTCAGGACAAATCTCTCTCACCTGCCAGTCCCACAGCCGCTCAGACCCAACCAAGTAAACACAGAGACTTACATTGCTTACAAACTGTGTGGCCATGGTAGGCTTCTTGCTAACTGTTCTTATATCTAAAGTTAATCCATTTCCATAAATCTATACCTTGCCACGTGGCTCGTGGCTTACCGGCATCTTCACATGCGGCTTGTCATGGTGGCGGCTGGCAGTGACTCCTTCTGCCTTCCTGTTCTTTCTTTTCTCCTCTCTGTTAGTCCCACCTATACTTCCTGCCTAGCCACTGGCCAATCAGTAATTTATTTATTGACCAATCAGAGCAACACATTTGCCATACAAAACATCCCACAGCACCCAATATAGAAAATGAACTGATCTCCATCTCAAACATCTTGTTGTTCAAAGCCAGGGTAATTGCACAGCTGGGCATTGAGTTTGGGGGCAGAGCCTGTTTGAGCTCTTAATAACGTTTGTGTATTTTCATGTTGTTGAGTGTGAACATTCTAAGAATTTCCGTGTTCATTCATATTATTAAAAAGCAAATACATCTGGTAAAACAACTGAGTAAAATTTAAGGCAAAGCATGCAACCAAGTGCCTCTGTACCTCCTCCATCTTTTCTTTTTTCATCACTTTCTTTTTAAATCAATCCATTAGAATTTGTGCTGCTTTTATACTCTTGGGTGTATGACCTTCTCCTTGAGCATGGAAGACTTACCAGGAACTATACTCTTACAGAAAATCGAGTCTCTTCTCTCCTAGTTGCTATCAATTTCCAGTATCTCATCCTCAGCTGGGGGAAGGACTTTTGTGCCCACCTCACCTCTGCTGACTGGATTTGGGCTGGCTTGAGGTTGTACCAGTCTTGTGTAAGATGTTACAAGCACTTTGGCCTCACATGTTCAGCTGATCTTCATCCCGAATAAATGGTTTCTTTGTAGTCAGCTACCATCTCTAGCTCTTAAACCCTTTCTGCTCCTCACAACACAATCATTACTGAGACCGTAAAAGAGGTCCTCTGACAGGTACCCCCTTTATGGTTGAACATATTACAGTCTCCAATGTACTTGACGTTGGCCAGTTGTGTTTCTTTGTGTTAATTGCTATTTACTTGCTGTATTTTGTGTGTACATCCACATTTGGATGATGATGTGAAATATATTAATTTATGGATGTAGAGAGAAGTCTTCACAAGCTCATTAAATACTATGTCTAATTATCAGAGTAGCAGAAGTAGGTTCTCTCCATGTCCTGTGCCCTTTCTAGCTATAAGTTCTTGGCTTGACAAGGTATGGGCTTCCTCCCATGGAGCTATACTCGAATCCAATCAGAAAGTGGTTGATTTCTCCTATGACATTCATGCCACTATTACACCAATGGACATATTTCGGGCCATTACTGTAACTTGCAAAATTCACAGCTGGGTAAGATTATTCTTCTCCCCCAGTAGTGTGCATAGCACCTTGCAGCCCTATGAGAGACAGCTAGCAAGAATGAGACTTACAAGTCAGTACCAGATTGAATTCTCCATATTCTAAGACTCAAGTATATGGTGTCTTTAGCAATACGTTCTTAACATAAGGTGGTATAGAACAAACAAGAGCACTACTAATAGAATGAGTGTTTTCAAGATTTGTGGTCCTAAGGATGACAACTCCAACATTTTTACATTTAAGGATGGCACTGGCATTTTTACATGTTGGCCCATGGTTTCTAATAGGTTGATTGTTGCCTTCTTAGAGACTTACTACATAACGTTTTTTATTTCTGTGTATGTATATACTAGGAATTTATACAGTAGTAGGTTTCCATGACTCTTTTGAAAGGTCTTTAGAGTAGAGAAGGAATATGTGGAGAGATAAATGACACTAAAGATGATTTCTTCCACTTCTAAAAGTGAAGAAATTTTTTGAAGAGTTTCTGGTTCCAATTATTCTGGTTGTTTTATATGCCATTTAGGTAATTTCAATGAATTTATGGAATGTGAAGGTGGTACTAATATCTTTATTTGAGTTTTTTACATGTAAGAGTATTTAAAACATGGATGTGAGGATTAAAGACTACTTTTTCCCCAATTTTTTTATTTAGTTTACGTCCCAGCCACAGTTACCCCTCCCTCTTCTCCTCCCAGTCCCTCACCCATTCCTGCTGTTCTGCTCCCCCCAATCTACTCCTCTTCCATTTCAGTTCAGGAAAGGACAGGTCTCCCATGAATATCAACAAAACATGGTACATCAAGTTTCAGTAAGACTAAGCACCTCACCATGTATTAAGGCTGGACAAGGCAACCCAGTATGAGGAATAGGGTTCTAAAAGCTAGTAAAAGAGTTGGAGACAGCCCCTGTTTCCACTGTTAGGAGTTCCACAAGAGGACCAAGCTATACAGCTGTAACATATATGTAGAGTGCTTAAGTCAGTCCCATACAGGCTTACTCATTGTTTGTTCAGTCTCTGTGAGTTCCTATGAGTCCAGGTTAGTTGATTCTGTGAATTTTCTTGTAGTGTCCTTGACCCCTCTGTGTAGATGAGGTTTTTCTGCCTGACCCATGGTCAGGACAATTCTCTCTCAGCTACCAGTCCCACAGCCGCTCAGACCCAACCAAGTAAACACACATAGACTTATATTGCTTACAAACTGTATGGCTGTTATCTAATTCTTATATCTTTTTTTTTTTTTTTTTTTTTTTGGTTCATCGAGACAGGGTTTCTCTGTGTAGCTTTGTGCCTTTCCTGGAACTCACTTGGTAGCCCAGGCTGGCCTCGAACTCACAGAGATCCGCCTGCCTCTGCCTCCCAAGTGCTGGGATTAAAGGCGTGCGCCACCACCGCCCGGCTAATTCTTATATCTTAAATTAACCCATTTCAATTAATCTATAAGTTGCCACATGGCTCATGGCTTACCAGTATCTTAACATCTTCTCATGGTGGCAGCTGGCAGCGTCTCTCCGCCTCAGCCTTCAACTTCCCAGAATTCTCCTTGTCCTGCCTATACTTCCTGCCTGGCTACTGGCCAATCAGTATTTTATTTATTAACCAACCAGAGCAACACATCTAACATACAGAACATCCCACAGTACCTCTGTCTCCTACAATAATTTCTTCCCCTCTTCTGTAGGATTCCCTGAACTCTGCCTAATGTTTGGCTGTGAGTTTCCATCAGTTGCTGGATGAAGCCTCTCTGATGATAGTTGGGCTAGGCACCAATCTCTGAGCATAGCAGAATATCATTAGGCATCATTACATTGACATTTTGTTTTTCCTACAGTCATGTTTGGTTCTATCCTAGGTCTCTGGGTCATCTAGCTTGGGGTTCTTACACTCCAGACAGTGTCAGTGGTGGGCTTACTCTCCTGGCACAGGTTTAAAGACTCCCTTTTAAATATCAATTTGACTAACAGTAATGCTGTATTGAACAGTAGAGTAGTACATTTGTAAGGACAATTATGTTTTCCAGTGCCTCCTACTTAGTGCAGATTTTTGCAACAACACATTTGAAAAAAAAAAACAAAGAAAAAATTCTTATCCATAATCATTGCCTTATAAATATATCATTACATTTGATATACATCTTTCAGTTTGTTCTGAATTCTGGAATATTTTACTCTTAAATAGAATATCCAGAATAAAATATGAAGATTATACTTTCATTAAAAGACATTAACTTGATATTCAAATTTATGATGCCCTGAAACAGAGACATTCTGTATGTGTTTTTAATGAATAACTCATTGCATATGCAAACACTGTTGCCGATATTGCTAATCCACTTGATGTAAAAAGTTACAGATCATGTCAAATATTGGTATACAAATGTATAGATCTAAGTATGAATTAAATAAAAACCGTGCACCTTTGGAAATACCACCAACAATCTACTGGTTTTAGTTTTTAATATGTAAAGATTTAAATATATCACACACACACACACACACACACACACACACACACACTTACTCAGACAATGTTACCCCACAAAACTGGGAAAGTAATAGTTACATGATAAATTGAATGTCTTTCCTTTGTTACAGGCTATTTGTCACTACAATATTTTGAAATCAAAAGAGCCATTTTTTGATATCATTTTTTAACTGTGTATTCTGTACATTGTATATGTTTAGGAAACAAACACACTTTAATCTGTTTTTGAAGTAGTGAAATGTGCTTTTATACTATTTGATTATATAAATCAAGAAGAATTTCTTAAATCCACGAATAATTTTTCGTAAGATGCTTTGACTAGAGTGACTGGTTTTCTCACTTTTTAAATTCATCATTAAGAGGTAAATCTTCTACAACCCTGTAATAATTTAATTTAATGTTATTTGGAAGCCAGAGTTACAAATTAACTAGATTAATTAAGAAATCTCTAATTTAATTCTATGATTTAAAAGACTTACAACTGACTTTTCAGGCATGTGTTTATATTTTGTAGCATGTACGTTTCATTCATAACAAACATGAATATATTGGAAGCAATCAAGAGTAACATCTGGCCAAGTGGGCAGTGTGCAGGATTTAAATACCTTGATTCCTTATTCACCATTATTTATGAGAGAAATTTGACATCTTTGTTCTCAGAGGTTTATTGGAATCCCTTGAACAGCTGCATAGGTACACAAAACAGACTGGGAAGCAGTTTATATAAAGAATAAAGGAATATTCAAAAGTCTTTCATCACAAAGATAAGCTGAGTGACATGCATAAAGAGGGATCACAGAAACGAGAGGTTTTTGCTAGATCACTTGGAAGCGACTTCAAAAACTACCTTTATAACTCTTGGCTTCATTTATTGGTTGCTGTCTATATCTTACTGGGTGTGGAAGTTGACCACTTGTATTGGTGACAAGGTGGCCACTGGTAAATATTTTGGACTATGTGAAGACTGCATTTATAATTTAGCTATATATTCTTCTGCACAGGCCCTGATGTCTTGGCACATTTAAGAAATATTTTACAATAATTGAAGTTCCCTCTCCATTATTTCCCAGAATGGAGATAATTCCTAAAGGCTAAGAAAGCAAAAACGTGAAGCCTGCTGGAGGAAGAGAGTCCGCTGGTCAAGAGTAAGACCAGCCTTTTAAACTTAGGAGTATGTGGTATTGTATTCCCCCAAATATTGTGCATGCTAATAAACTTATCTGGGCTCAGAGACATAGCAGCCACAATATTAAACATAAAGGATAGGCAGTGGTAGCACACGCCTTTAATCCTAGCATTCCAGAGGCAGAAATCCATGTATTCAAGGATACAGACAGGCATGGTGACTCATCATGCCTTTAATCCCAGAAAGCAAGCCTTTAATCCCAGGGAGTGGTGGTAGAAAGCAGAAAGGTATATAAGGCATGAGGACCAGAAACAAGCAGCATTTGGCTGGTTAAGCATTTGGCCTGGTTAAGCATTCAGGCTTTTGAGCATCAATTCAGCTGAGACGCATTCTGGATGAGGACTCAGAAGCCTCCAGTCTGAGGAAATAAGACCAGCTGAGGATCCGGCGAGGTGAGGTAGCTGTGGCTTGTTATGGCTCTTTGATTTTTCCAGTGTTCACCCCAATAACTGGCCTCAGGTTTGATTTTATTAATAAGACTCTCTAAGATTCCTGCTACAGGCGTATATGACACAGATTTGCAACATTTGCAAACTGAGAAGTGTTGCGAGGCTATACTGGCTTTCCCATGAGGTACCTGCCCTAGAAAATAAATGATGAGGCAAACAAAATAATGTGAAGTCACCTTATTGAGGTCCAGGTTTCTGTCCCACAGGATATTTATGTGAACATTACAATCATATGGTTTAGGGCAATATGCTCTTTGGTTGAAACCAGAAATAGGTGACACAAAAACAAAATGTAAAAGGCTTTCCTAAATTAATTTAGATATAAGGGAACAATCAAAATTCAACGAACTACTAGAGATATGATTTGTTATAAGAATTAAAGACTTGGATGACAGACTATATATTATTTTTTTGGCTGAATACAAAAATATTACCAAGTTAAAGAATAATTTGGTAAAACAGAGTTATAGATATAGTAAGATTCATGGACTGTCTTAGTTAGGGTTTCTATTGCTATGATGAAACATCATGACCAAAAAGCAAGCTGGGGAGGAAAGGGTTTATTAGGCTGACACTTCAGCATCGCTGTTCACCACTGAAGGAAATTGGGACAGAAACTCAAACAGGGTTGGATCCTGGAGGCAGGAGCTGATGTAGAGGCCATGGAGCAGGGAGCTGCTTACCGGCTTGCTCCTCATGGCTTTCTCAGCCTACCTTCTTGTATAATTCAGGACCAACAGCTCAGGGATGGCACCACCCACCATGGACTGGGCCCTCCCCCATTGATCACTAAATGAGAAAATGCCTCACAGCTCGATCTCACTGAAGCATTTCCTCAACTGAGGCTCCTTCCTCTGATGATTCTAGCTTGTGTCAAGTTGACATGAAAAACCAGCCAGTACAACTGACACCCTGTCAACTTGACACACAAACACATAACTATTAAGCCACAATCCTTCCAGACCTTCCTTTCTTATTCATCCCCAAAATGTCACATTAAGAACATAAATAACTTTAAAAGTCCCAGTCTTTTCAAATTCTAACACATTAAAATTTTAGTAACCAGTCTCTTTTAAAATTCAAAGTCTTTCAAAATCCAAAGTCTCTCAACTGTGGGTTCCAGTAAAATATGTTCTTACTTAAGAAGGGAAAAAATCAGGGCACATTCACAATCAAGGCAAAACAATTTCAACTGTCCAATTCACTCATGATCTTCTGGGCTCCTCCAAAGGGCTTGGGTCAGTTTTCTCGCTCTGCCATCTGCAGCACATATAATTTTTCTTCTAGGCTCTAGCTGGCTTGATTCCATTGCTGCTACTGTTCTTGGTGGTCCTCCCATGATACTGGCATCTCCAAAATGCTGGGGTCCCTGCTGCAACTGGGCTGTTTCACCAATAGCCTCTCATAGACTCTCTTTATGATGTCAAGCATCAAATTCTTTGCATGACCCCTTCAGTCCTGGGCCTTCAACTGCCACTGAGGCTGCACCTTCACCATTGGCCTTTCCTGGCCTCTCATAGTGCCCAGGCTCAGCTGCTCTCCACGATCCCTTCATACCTTCAAAACCAGTACCACCTTGGGTGATGCTTACACATTACCAAGTCTACTTAAACTTATGACACAGACTTTAGAAGACTGGCTTAACCACTTTTACATTGCTGTGAAGATACACCATGACCACAGCAACTCTTATAAAAGGAAGCATTTAATTGAGGGCTTGCTTATAGCTTCAGAAACTTAGTCCACTATCATTATGGTGGGAAGCATGGTGTCAAGGCAGGCAGACATGGTGCTGGAGAAATAGCTGAGAGTTCTACATCAAGATCTGCAGTCAACAGGAAGAAAGATTCTGGCCTTGAATAGGCATTTTGAAATATTAAAGCCCACACCTAGTGGCACACTTCCTCCAACAAAGCCACACCTCCAAATCCTTTCATATAGTGCCACTGTCTGGTGATGAAGCATTCACCAATGTTGAGCCTATCAGGGCCATTCTCATTTAAACCATGACAAAGCCAGAGACTCATAGTCACATTGATAGTTCTGGGTTCTGATCACTACTGGCCCAGCTTTTAATGGTTAATACAATGTACAACTCTAGGCAGCAGCTTGAGACAGCAAACACTCTACCTATCCAGCTAGTGGGACAACTATTAAGACTGATGGGTTAGGACCTTCAACTTTATAGGAGCAGGGTGTTTGACCCTTATGCTTCAAGACTTCAGAGCTTCCAGGAACTCTTCCAGAGAAAGAGACCTTGCAGTTTCTTGCTACTTCTTGCAGTCTTGGCTTCCCATCCACTCTCACCTCTCTGTGTTAGCTGGTCTTCATTATTTCTAATGCTGATACTTCTAATCACTCTCTGGTGCTCTTTAGGTACTCCATAACTGCTGCTGATGCAGCTGCTGACACACCACTGTCACACTGCCCTATTTATAGAGCCAAGGTGAGGTGTTTTGATTGGCATGTCTTGCAAGTACAGGAGTATATTTGAACCAATCTGTACAATCAACACACATTTCAGTTCTACCAGTCATCGGCTTCTTGTTGGGTTACTGTAGAGACACTCAGCCTCCCATCTTTGGTTAGAATAGTAATAGAGCTGTCTAAATTTCACAGATACTTAGCTTGGCTGGGATGCTGACTCTGTAGACCAGGTTGGTTGTCTGAAGTGGTTGTGTGCTGCAAGCCCCAGGAAAATGTAATGGAATCCAGCTACTATCACAAAAGCTACTACTTGGAAAGGTCAAGGACTTTTCCAAAGGTCAAGCCATGGCTTAAGAAGTCTTGGTGATATTTCAGTTTTTGTGTATATATTAGCTGATTACTACAATGATTTTCTTGTATGCTATGTATGCTTCCAATAACTCCTAAGAGTGTATTTATCTAAAATACCTATCAAGCATCCAAGGCCAAATGATCTGTACTAAGGTAACACCCTGATGGAAACAACGTCTGCATCTCCTGAGTCAGGCAGATAGCTTTCTTTCTTGTGCAATTTAAGCTGAGACCCTCCATTCTTATACAGCCTTACTAACAGACTCCTAGCATTTTTACCTAACCACTTCTAGGAATGTAGTTTGAGCACATAAATTCCCTTTTTCTGATATATTAACCAATTTTAGTTCTTAGTTGACCTCCTCCTTTACCACTCCCCTGTTAGGTTGTAAAAGAAAGCCTGGCAGTCACTGCCTGAGGAAAACTCTTGTATGTCTTTGTGACCCTGTAAGAATTCAAGCCTGGTGAACTTGCATTGGCTAGAACACTGCTATTGCATGTGTATATAACTGTAAACCTCAGAGATTTGGAGAGGATTTTGACTGGAGAATTAGATGAAGAACTAGAAGAATAAAATGGAAGATGAGGAAGAGCCAGATGGAGAAGAACAAGATGGGTAAGAACAAGATGAGAAAGACCAAGATGGGGCAGAACTAAGATGAGAGAATTAAGATACAACTTGGAGGGGACAGCAGATAAAGGTAGAGAGAAATCAGGCAAGAAAGGAACTAGGAATGAGAACAGAACTGAAGCTTTGTAGACAGAATTTTATCCCAATGGAGGAAAGTAGACTGACTTAGAGCTCGGTGTACTTAGATTCATTTCCGGAAAATAATTCTCGCCGTTAGTAGTTTCTCTTCTGGGCTCCTGGGAAGAGGATTATTAAGGCGGGTCCTTAATAATTTTCAGGAGTTGTGACTGTAGAAGACATCCTGAAGCAGGGGTCTTGGCTTCAGGTTAAATGAGCCAATTGCAACAGAGACTGCTATGGTGCCATTTCACACTCCAAAGCAGCTAGACACAAGAGAAAGTCATCTGTTACCTTGCAAAGGACAGACCAGCCAGTAACCAGTGGTTTTACTCACTCACAAAAAAATAGAAAATTTTAGGGTAGTATCTTAGTTACTTTTCTTATTGCTGTAACAGAATATTTGACAAGAAGTTATTTAAGGAAGGAAGGGTTGATTTAGGCATAGTTTGAAAGGATCATTCCACTGTGGTACTCAAGACCTGGCTTTAGGACAGGGAAGGTATGGCTGTAGCAGGAACAGGAGAACAGGTGGTTACAGAGAGTAAATAGGAAGGAGGCCAGGCTATAGAGCCTCAACCACCACCCCCTCAACTCACTTCTTCTAGTGTGGCTTCACCTCTGAAAGTTCCTCCAGATTCCCAGATTTTGCAACCAGCTGTAGACTAAGTTTTCAACCACGTGAGCCTGTGAGGCACAGGACACATTCAAAGCACATCAGGTAAATACAACAAACTCTTAAAGGAAGAGCATCACAAAGCCACCATCCAGAGCCTCATGTACCAGAGGGCTTCACTCTGTCCACTCCAGTCCCCAGGGAAGCTGTGATCTTCGAATCTGTCCAGCATCTGTCTGTATGGACCCAGAGTCATCTATTCTCATTCCATGCTACCTTTCTGGACTTCACCCTGATTTACTTTCTCCATTCTTTTTCAGGGGCTACAAGCATCCCCAGCTTCTTCCTGCAGTCCATGTGGATGACACATTTTTTAGTTTCTCCTCATTCTAATTCTGAATTCTAATGCTTTTCATTTAGGACTCTATGCCTTAACATTCTCTTGAACCATGGAACATCAAAACAGAGAACCTACTCAGTTTTGGGTTCAAGTTTTCTGGTGTTGAGTTAATGTCCAGTTTTAACCAGTAGTTCCCAGAGGAAGAAGGCAGAGATGAATGCCATACCTGCAATTTGGAGGAATCACTGTCAGTGAATTCAGGTTCAAAGACAAAAAGAGAAATCTATAAACAGAGAGCAGTGAATTCTTGCAGCAGTGAGAGCTCCTTTATTTATTAAAAACTGATATTGAATTCAGATAATTTGCAGGCATTGAATGGAGCATGGGGAATAGAGTGGTAAGTGAGAAAGACATCATCCTTCAGTAATGGAGCTGGATCACTCAGGAATTGTTTCACAGGAAAAAACTCTTCCTGTGGGGTTAGCACTAATATTCTAGAATAGTTCTTAAGAAATTTTGAGAGACTCAGACATTTTGTGAATCATTTTACCATAATAATGTCTCAATTACCCAACACATTATTGAATTTTCTTTCTCTTGATATCTTTACTTTAATGGCTTGTGCTCAGCATGCTTAAAGGAGAAGCATATTCCCCTGCAGCTTTGGATAGGAGCTTAAGCCAAGATGAGTGTAATAAGAGTCTTGGAAAATAGGATAGGCTGTTTGAATTGTGGTTATATTTGGTTTAAAATATGAATTACACATTAGGAAAAATGAATAAATTATAACTAAAACTTTTGCATATTAAATGTATCAAATTATACTGTACCAAATAACAGAAGTTTAAATCAACATTTTATTCTTACTAAGATGCATGGGCTTGTGGAAGTTTTCATTTCTAGAAATGTATTTGTAAAACAATATATTAACATTAATAACAACAATAATGATGCATGACATTTATTGAGCTCTTAGTGTACGCCAAAAGCTATTCTTATCACAAAAATTGCATGACATATAGACATGTGTTCACTTAAAAATTAGTAATGAGAGTGGAGATATTGAAAAAATTATCAGTGCTTACACAACTATTACCTTATCATCTAAGCTTTCAGTTCAGCAGACTAACTATAGATTCACTAAGTTCCCTTTAGTCTCTCACAGACCTGCATTAGGATGTGTTTACAAGTTAACTAGTGTCTTTCAGTATAGCAATGTAATGAAGACTTTAAAATTCCTTTGTGTCACTCCTACCTGGGGGTGCTCAGGAAACCCTGATGGAGAGAAGGCAGAAAGAGTGTAGGAGCCACAGGGGATAAAGGACAAGAAAGCAAGGTTTTTGGAAGGAGCAAAGCTCATACAAACTCACAGAGACTGAAGCAACATGCACAGGGACTGCATAGATCTGCACCAGGTCCTCTGTATATTATGGTGCCAGTTTAGTGTCTTTTTATGAGATTCCTGAGTAAGTTGACCAGTGGGTCTCTGATTCTTGTGCCTTGTCATGGCCTCTTTTCCTTTTGTTTATTTCTCTTGTCCAAATCTGATGTGTTGGTTTTTATTTTATTTTATTATCCAGTAAAAGCCCATTTATTTTCTAGTGAGAAAGGGGAAAGAAGTAGATCCAGATGGGAGGGGAGTTGTAGAGGAAGTGGGAAGAGTATAGGGAAGAGAAATCATAACCAGGATATGTTATGTTAGAAAAAATATCTATTTTTGCCAGGTGGTGGTTGCACACACCTTTAATCCCAGCACTCAGGAGGCAGAGACAGGGAGATCTCTGTGAGTTCGAGGCCAGCCTGGGCTACCAAGTGAGTACCAGGAAAAGCACAAAGCTACACAGAGAAACTCGGTCTCGAAAAACCAAAAAAAAAAAAAATCTATTTTCAATAAAAGGGTAAAAAAAATCAAAGCTATTTGCAAGGTGTAAAAATTTGAAAATAGAAATTCTCAATTTCAATGTAAAAGAGTACTTGTTTCTTATCAGAGCAATAATGTTAAAATGAGGGCCAGGCATGATGGAACATACTTATAACACCAGCACTTGGAAAATGAAATAAGGAGAATTAAAAGAATTAAAAGCTCAAGTCCAACCTCAACCACTTGGGAGTTCAAGTTCTGCCTTACCTACATCAGACTCTGCCTCTAATGATGATTGATGATGATGATGACTATGATATAGTTTCAACAGAAGGAAAAAATTCCTTTCATGGATAGTGTTGGAAGTAGCTCATGAGAAATGACAGACAATGAAGGTCAAGCCTGTGGTGATGAATACAGTGCTTGCAGTAAAAATGATTGACCATAGAAGCTTTTATAGAAATGTCTTTAAAATATTCTATAACTATGTTAATTTGGAACCGTGTTAGATATCATTTTTAAAAAAAGATTTTTCTTATTATTTTGAATTTTAAGTAGGTGTTTGTGTCTACTTGAAGGTATATGCTTGTGAGTTTGGGTTCCCATGGAGACTTGAAGTGTTAGATCTCATGGAGCTGGAGTTATAGAAGGTTGTGAGTGATGTCACATGGATACTGGGAACTACATTTGGGTCCTCCAGAAGAACAGAAAGCTCTCTTAACCTCAGAGTCACCTTTCTAGACCCCCTTCCCAATGTTTTTTAACTTGCAAGTTCATTACAGGAATGGCTTACATAAAAAAAAAAATACTTGATTTTCAAAACATAATAGTAAATTCACAACCATTCTATAAACTATGTGATTATTTTTGGAGTCTCTGAGAGTTCTTTATTTTTTCTTTACTAAAATGAGTTCAGAACAAATAACAACATTTTATATTTGATATTATATAGTACTAATACATGCAATACTAGTTAACATTAAAAACTTTAACTGTCCTTTTTATAGATAAATTCTTATTATTAGAAGTAACTAAGTTAATCAGATCATAAAATTAATACTAACTCAGTTGCTCACATCCTAACAGATGTTGAGGTGAAAACATTGAAAACCATTTATAATTTCCTTATCTTTCACCCTTGTGATAATTTTAGACCCACACCCTAGGTTCCACTGACAAGACAACACTTTGGATTTGGAGTAGAGAAATAAAGATTGAAGATCTGGATTGGGAAAGGCGATCTTCCAAATATCATGGCACATAAATATTATCATCAAGAAGAACAGGGGTGCGGATTCTTTTACCTGGGCCTGATTGCTGTGGGCACCAAGTATCAGAGACAAAGGCCAACTCAGACCAGCAGCTCTGTAGAGTGGAACACATTGTTTTGGCTTCAGAGCACTTGTTCCTGGCTTTTTGGTGTCATAAACCATGTGGTTTCATTCAATGAGTTATTCTTTTCTGACAACTCGACAGACAGGATTTTACAACCCCAAACCCCAAATGGTGATGGAGAATCTTTTTGTTTATCCACCTTTGTGACAAGTGTTCACATTTGTGTAAGTTATGATAGCTTTTTCCCTAGCCTCATACTTTCTGTAGCATTAAATATTTAAAATTAATTCACAGAGGAGACAGTTTAAATATCCCAGATGACACTTGTGAAACAAATTTCTATTTTTGTAAAATGGGCATAATTTGGGTTTCACGGGTAGAATTTGGGAGTTTATAGGAACCACCAAGTCCAAAGCACTTTGAGTTTCTTAACTGGCCACAGTTTGTCTTAATAAGCATCTGTAGGATAACAAAAACAAACAAACAAACAAACAGGACTGTGACATCCAAACAACTTTCAAATGACAAACTAGGAAATAGCAGAATAAATTGAGGACAACTATTCCTAAGTTCCTAAACTTTTATTTTATAAGTAAAAGAAAATTAAGCCCCTATGATTATTTGATATTTATTCTGTAGTTAACAACCATCAGAGCCAAATTCAAGGGTTTCTGGAGCTCTGGCCCCACATGCTGTCTGTTATACTATACTTTAACTTTGAGGAAAATCCTTCTGGCTTCCCTTCGCTGCTGGTGCATCCTTGAGGATAAAGTCTGGACAAGTTTGGGTTAGTCTTCTGGTGGTTCTTACTGCTTCTGCCAATATCTTCTTCCACATCCCAGTATGAGAGAAAGTACCATACAGCTTCCATAATGGAGCTGTAACCTCTTTGCATGGTGTGTTCTACCTCACATGCTTATTATTTTCAATACCTTCATCTCTCATAACTTCTCTTCCTCTTGTCTACTTACATTAATCCAAAGTGCTTCTCTTGAGTGGGAGACCCCTGTTCTCTGTTTTTTCCCCTTTTGTTAATCTTCAGCTCATCAATTGATTGAGAAGACAGAGTTCTGCTTGACTTTCAAGTGCCTCTTTCATTTTCAAGCACAGTGGACTTTCTCTGTATGTGTAGTCACTCAGTAAATGCTTGTCAAAATGTCTAAGTTCTTGACAGAGTTTTAGGTTCCTGATATGAATCCATAAATACAATACATCACATTTCTCTTCTGAGGTATTCATATGGCATCAGGGAAACAAGCAATACATTTATTATATATGTTGATAGTGTAGTAAGTTACAAGGAGATGTTCATGGGGAAACCATCCAGCAAGGCAGTGGGGGAAGTTTCCTCCGAACTTAACATCTAAGCAAGGATTGAAGATGAGTAAAAGACAGTGAGATGTGTGGAAGATATTCATTGAGAGGAGGTTGCAGGATTCTTGTGTGTATGGGGTGAACAGAAGGATATGTTTAGGAAATGTAGCAAGATGTATTATGTGGTTCCCCTTTAGCACTCTCTTATGATCTGTAGGCATGGATGCAAACTCATATGTCATATGACAACATATGTGGAACATAAATGGAAACATATTGGAAGCATAAGTCATACGCTTCCCATGTGTTTCTGTCCACATCCAGCTGCAGGTGCAGCCATATGTAGAGTAGATGGCAAGTCAGATTTAACAAGAATGGACTAATGCAGCAAGAGTCGGTCAAAAATTTTGAGTGTCTGGATGTAATGATTACCTATGGGATTTCTGCTGGGTACTGAAGGATGGAAGCATATTTCAGAAACGAGGACAATTAGGTGGGAAAAACAACTCACTGTCTCTCCTGGTGGGACTTGCCTAAGTAATATTGCCATCCACTGTAACATTTGTTGAACCCTTAATATGCTCTGATATGTAGAGTGAAGTGATTTAAATGGATTATCCATGTTTAATCTTCACTGAGCTTTATGAAATAGATATATTATAATCCTCACTTTGCAAATTTGGATATTGAAAGAGCATTTTATGTGGTTATCAAAATGTTGACCCTGTCTACAGTGGAAGAATTATTTTTAGATCAAATATGTTTTATATGTTTGAAATTTATAATCTTCTATAGCTATACAAGATAGCGTTACTTACTATTCAGGAGACAGGAGATTTGAACGTCCATATTATGAAATTTAATTAAATGGCTAAAGATAACAATGGTAAGAATTTTCATTATCGCCCAAATGTAAGGCTGAAAGCAGCTTGTGTGTTTAGGGATCTGCTTTCTGTTCGTTGCTCAGTCTTGTTACCCTCACAAACATTAAAGGAGGCATGTGAGCACAAAGAAAAATTAATCTGCCAAAGTAGGATGTTTTACTTTCTAACGCCTTTGTTCTTCTTCAAAAGATACTCGATTTCCATTTTTTATTTCATGGACTTTCAAACACAAACTGTCTTTTAACTAAAATTTCACTCCACTTATGTGTGCAAATTCAGAAATAAGCGAGCACAATCTATTTCCATATAAGTTTCAAATGGTAGAGTTTGTACTTATCAGTAAGCACAGAAAGATGAATACAATTATCAGAGGCAAGTATGAATTAAGCAGTTTCTCTTGATAAGCCCCTCAAAGAAGCCAGTAAAAATGTAGCAAATGGACTCATAAAATTGAGTTATAAGTTGACAAAGAGCAGTTCCCACCTCAGCTTTCATTTCTCGATATCCTTTAAAATCCATTCCATTTAAGAAAAAAAGCTCTGAGGGCTGAGAAGAACAGCTCAGCTCAGCCAGTACGATGCTTGTCTTGAAAGTGTGAGGACTTGAGTTTGATCCTCAGAAACTCAAGCAAAAAAAAAAAAAAAAAAAAAAAAAAGATGGTGTCGAGGGAGGGGACAGTTATGACAACAGTCCTGACTAATTTTATGTCAACTTGACACAAGCTAGAGTCATCAAGATCGAAGGAAACTCAATTGAGAAAATGCCTCCATGAAATCCAGCTGGAAGGTATTTTCTTAATTAGTGATTGATGCGGGAGGGCCCAGCCCACTGTGGGTGGGACACTCCTGGCCTGGTGGTCCTGGTTTCTATAAGAAAGCAGGTTGAGCTAGCCATGATGAGAAAGCCAGTAAGCAGCACTCCTCCATGGCTTCTGCATCAGCTCCTGCCTCCAAGTTCCTGGCCTTTTTGATTTCCTGTCCAAGCTTTCTCCAGGGATGGATTACAATGTGGAAGTTGAGCCCAATAAGCCTTTTCCTCCCCAAGTGGCTTTTTGGTCATGGTGTTTCATCACAGCAGTAGTAACCCTAACTAGGACAGCAATAAACACTTGAATATCCCAACATTGGGCGAGCAGGGACAAGCAGATCTTTGGGAGTTCTAGACAGACTAGCCTACTTGATGAGTTCCAAGCTAGTGAAAGACCCTATCTCAGATCTTAGAAAGCAAAGTGAAAGTCACCCGTGGAGAAACCTGAGGCAGTCCTCCAACCACTACATCCGTGTACACATGAATGAATGTGCACATGCATATCTACATACGTGTACATCATCACACACAAACATGCACACACACACACACACACACACACACACACACACACACACACACAATGAAAAACGTTTTAATATCCCAAGTGCAGTGAACATTGCCCTAGAAACCATGATGAGAAGAGAAGTACTTTCAATGTCCTGCCTGGAATTTGAAGCCCAGGGACCCAGATAATCCATTTGTCATTGCAGAGGGAGGAATAAGGACAGCTGCATTTCTGGGATAGTTGCTACCATTTGATCCTACTTGGAACTAGTGGTTATGCTTGGTCACTGATTTGGACAACTCCTTTAAATGACCTATGTCACTGGCAGCTTTAAAGGGGCATTTGGAAATAACTACATACAGAAGTCCAACTAATTCATGAGTGTTTAAAAAAATGACAGTGGGGAAGAGAGAAGAACTTTATTCTGTGATCATGCATGCCACATTAAATCAGGGGGAAAAAAAGGCAGAACGCATCATCAGAGGCATGTAATCCATTCCCACAGCTACAGAGCACCATCAGTTACCCTTTATTTCTTCACACTTCTCCCAGTAGAGGCTGTCACTTTTAATTGATGTATGTGATAGAGGTTTCCTGAACTCTACTGGGGAGTTAGTTCTACACTAATGCTTCTTCTAAATCTCATTTCATCCCATTTGTGCTTAAGAAAGACAGCAACAACTTAAGCTTTATTTACCTGTCTTGCTCCTTCAACTAATCTCTTCAGAATCTCTATGTGATACTCTAGAAGGCAGTTCCCATTGTAGAGAGAGACAAATACCAGAATATGGAGTATTATTACCACTGACAAATGTAGGACAGACATGTCAGCCTCAGAGATGCACCAACTTTATCCTGCTCTTGTTTTTTTTTTTTGTCCCAAAGCTGTTTTGAAACTGTTTCACATCAAATAGAAACATCATAGGAAAAGTGAAGTGTTGAAATAGAAGTTTTCAGAAGAAGAATTGAAGACAATCATTAGTAATCGAAGAGATAGATGAGAATGTCCAGGCCGTCAATGGCATCTTATTAGCATAGATGATGTCATGTGTTGGTGTAAAATTTTCATTCACTCTTCATAGGAACCTTGAAGAATAACTTGAAAGTATTTAACAAATTTAATTTAGTATTCACTTCAAAAAACAAGTTTCCTCTAAGATATGTCTAAGATGTGTACCAAATATTTTATTTTTCTAGTTCCATAAAAATAATTTACAAGAGGATCATTAGAGAGTCTACTCTCAGACGTAAAAAAAAAAAACACCAAAAAACAAAAAACAAAAAAACTATTCTTATCACTATTGACATATCTCCCACTCAGTTATCTCTTTGTACATGTATGGTGATATTTTATTTGTATTAAAATGTTATTTGTATGTTAATAAATAAAGTTGCCCCGGGGGTCAGAGCTATTAGCAAGCCATAGGAAAGCAGGGCAGTGGTGGCGTACGCTTGTAATCCCAGCACTTGGTAGGCAGAGCTAGGTAAGTCTCTGTGTGTTCAGGAATACAGCCAGTATTGGATACACATGCCTTTAATCTCAATACCAATCATAGAAAACCTGGAGATCTATACAGATAGGCCGTGATGAGGCGGTCATGTGGTTGGGTTTACAACCAATGAGAAGGCAGAACAGGAACTCTGTATAAAGACTTTAAAACAGGAAGTAGCTCTGGTTTGGAGAGGTAGGACCACCGTAGGAGGAAGGGTAAGGTTTTAGGTCTTAACTCTGACCTCTTGGCTTTCTTCTTTGCATTGGTTCTGTGTTTCTTATTTTATAAGACAGTTGGTTCCATCTACATGAATGGAGTCTGAATTTTATTATTTTTTTCTTTTCTATTATAGATCTGAACATTCAGAAATGATTTTTCTTTATTGAGAAGTATTTATTCATTTTATATACCAACAGCAAGTTCCCCTCTCATCCTTCCTCCCACTTCTCCCCAGCCTCCCCCCCAATTCACTCACCCATCCCCTCTTCCAAAAAGGTAAGGCCTCCCATGGGGAGTCAGCAAAGCCTGGTACATTCTGTTGAGGCAGGGCCAAGTCCCTCCCCAACCCGCAACAAGGCTGTGCAAGGTGTCTGGAAATCTACAGAAACAATTGAACCAAGCTAGTGAAAGCTCATGAACTTTATACCAAGAGCTGTGGAGCCTGCATGGGATTGAAGTAGGCCCTCTGCATAAATGACACAGTTCTGTAGCTTGGTCTGTTTAAGGGACCCCTGACAGTGGGATCAGTATCTATCCCTGGTGCATGAGCTGGCTTTTTGGAACCCATTACCTATTGTAGTGGGTGGCTGTTTGAGCCATGCCCTAAAGCACAGCCCCTTGAGAAGTAGCAGGTAACTGTTATATCTGCCTAAGACCTTGAGGTACATGCCCCTGGGTCATGGCTGCTGGGGGACTCTTAAGACATGGATGCTCTTTCTTCACTACCTCGTTATTTCAGAGGCTGGAATGGACTAGGACTGAGCTCACCAGAGAATAACATTGGACTGTGTCTCACCCTTTCAAGATCCTGTGACAAATTCCTATCTTGTCTGTCTTGTAAGTTAACCCCCAAATAAATTCCTTTGCTCATTAAATAGACTCTGTGGATTGCTAGCAATATAATCCCAATATCATTATGCTACACTTCTAGCCAGGATCTCAGACAACCTAACCCATTACTGTGAAACTGGCCACAGAATCTATAGTTAGCCCTATTGAGACCTAACTCTTTGAGCTTTCTTACAGGATCCAAAGAGATGTGGTTGCCCCTAAACCACAGGAAGCAATTCTAAGAATACAACACCCCCTCTCCCAAAGGTTTCATGTTGCTCAGGGTTATGGATGATGGTTATAGGACTGGGGATGTAACAAAAAAAATTAGACTCACTATTCTCCTTAAGAAAAGAAAAAGGGGAATGGATAGGTTTGGGATATTAAGGTAGATTATTGTATATACTAGTAAACTTAATTTAGTAGAATATCTGCCTTAGATAATTTGCACTGGTATGGATTCTTGTATATTGATACAAATGTAAACTATTTTTATATTTCCTATTTAAGATAATTTGTATATTGATACAAATACAAAATTATTTTTACTCCTATTTGAAATATCTTGTATATTGATACAAATGTAGAATTATATTTGTCATACTGTATGTATGTTCTACCTCTGTTTAGGATATTTTGTGTACTGATACATACTGTTGTCATATTGCATATTTCACTATACATTTCTACCTCTGTTTAAGATATTTTGTGTATTATCATAATGTTGAGGTCATTGTCCTTTTATTGTACATTTTCTTATAGATTATTTACCTTGTTTATATGAAGCTTTAGTCCTTAGGTTATTTAGTTAGATAAGACTTACAGATTTATAGTCACCCATACTTGTCTTCTCTATAGTTATGTTAATTAGGTTGTCCAAATTTACAGATATATAGATCAGATGAACAGGTAATCTTCAAACACTTCACAGACCTAGAGAATTATGGCATTTAAATAACTTAGAATTCTGTTGACGTGAGACACAATTGCTCCTGGCAGCACCGACCTGATCCAAAGAGAATGTTGGGCTTTTAAGGCCCTCCATTTGGAAGTTTGTCTTCTTCCTGGTGCATAGGAAGGGCAAAGTCTGGGCAAAGAATTACCCTTGCCTTGATGGCTGACAGTACAAATGCTGTCCTCTCTGGACACAAGGAAAAGCCACTACTGAACTCTGCCAAGACAAGGTAAGATGGTCTTTCAAAATTCCTGCTTCTGAAAATAATGTCAGATATTCTAGGCCTATAGCCAAATTGGATGCCCCAACGGTGCTGAGAACCTTTAGGTGACTGTCCAGGCTGCCAGCTGTCACTGTCTATTCTCAAAAGATTTCCCAAAAGTTGCATGCATTTCTCATTTTCTCAGGTATTAATATATTCCTTCTCAGGTCTTTGGCGTGGTTGAAGACTAATAGTTACAGTTATAATCTTCTCATATCTTAACTAGAATATACTAAGTACTAGATTCAGATTCTTCAGGATAGGACAGGAATAATCTCTCTAATATACCATTTACATTCTGGACATCTCTGGATTTTAGTATGTGTGTCTTGTTTGATGTTGTTCTTGTTGGTTATACTTTCATTTGCTTAGGTTATTACTTGTTATTCCTCCTGGACAATACTTAATAATTATTCTTATTGTATATAGTTTTGTGTTAGGTTAGAACTTTCTTATTTCAACAAAAGGGGGAGATGTAGTGAGTGGTTGTTTGAACCATGCCCTGAAGCATTGCCCTTAGTGAGGTTGCAGGTAACTGTTATACCTGCCTATGACCCTGAGGTACATGCCTTTGGGGCATGGCTGCTGGGGGACTCTTAAGACCTGGGATGCACATATGTGTTCTCTCTTTACTACCACGTGGTTTTGGAGGCTAGAACAGACCAGGGCAGAGCTGGCCAGAGAACAGCATTGGACTGTGCCTCACCCTTCCAAGATCCTGTGACAAAGATTCCTTTATTCTGATTTGTGGGTTAACCCCCAAATAAATTTTTTGCTCATTAAATAGATTCCGTGGATTGCTAGTGATATACTCCCAATAACCTATGGTGAGACACCTTGCAGAAATGATTTTATTTTATTTTTTAATCACATTTCCATGTTAATTCCATGGGTTATGCCTGAGATCTCATTAGCTAAATGTAAATGCCTTTTTTTTAATGGAGACAAAAGAGACATTGATTTTTCTATAACCAAATATTATCACCTACTTTAGGGTTGGAGTCATCCTTGAGCAAAGTGGAAAAAGCACAGGGATCATCACAGAAGCATTTAGGGTCATGGTCAGTCATGGGGAACATTCTTTCCTGCCACATTTGGGATCTTTCTAACACCGTGGTGCCCCCAGCCACATGTTGGGTGCGGAGGACTCTGATCACGAGCACAGCTCATAGCTCCGCCACTGCCTATGCCGCATCCACTGCCTCCAACCCTCAGCTTCTTCATCCTTTGCTTCTTCTGTTCTGACTTCATGTTGGCCTCATCTTTCTTATCATGCCCTGTTTCTTGCTGTTATATTGTTAGTTATATTTTTTCAAATATCATTATAAAAAATTCCTTAATTCAATTTCAGTATGATCAAGCTATGTGAGGTATTTATACATTTTAATATTATGACAAGGTTTATTAATCCTAGCACAATATTCATATGCAATATTCATGCACACATACACACATACATTCCTCATCTTCGTTGCTAGGTATACAGCTTGCAAGCATTGATTTTTTTAATGTATATTTTGTTGATAATTGGGCTACTATTATTTTTGTGGTTGTGGATATTCCTCTGAAGTCTTAGTATTTTCTAGATAGTCCTTTTCAATGTGAGCTACCATTCTGACCCAGGGATGTCATTCTGACTCGGCTTTTGGGTATTCGGCATTTGTTCAATATTATTCTAGATTTTTCTTGAGGATGTACTTTAGTTTTGATATAGTTTCTCATCCAAAGGTTCATGTTTTTGAAGCCTGGTCCCCATTCTATTTAAGATGGTAGAATCTGTGTAAACTGGATGCTGGTGGAGGTTATTACATCACCTGGATCACTGTTTTGAGGAGGGTTTAATGCTTCTTTCATAGGGGAAGTTTGGGTCCCCTGACACTGGATTGGTTGCTCTGAGAGTGGCCTATCAGAAAGCAAGCTTGGCCATTCCCCCTTGTGTTCTTGCTTTTTCTCTACCTACAGCATGCAATCTCTGTTCTCGGTTTACGTGCTCTTCACACTGTAATGTCATGTGAAAGCATTTGCTATTTTATGCTATAGATGATGAGACCCTCACCAACATGTAGCAATGTTGCTAGAGGTCACTAGAATCAGATATATGTATGTGTGAGAAATTCTGTCTCTCTCAATATACATACATACATATGTATGCATAATTACACATATGTACATACATTAGTACCTACATGCATTTTGTATGTGTGTGTGTGTGTGTGTGTGTGTGTGTGTGTGTGTGTGTGTGTGTTATTTCCACCCCTAAAACGTAAAAGCTGGAAAGCTCCAGCATATCTTCACTCTGCTCCTGACCTTCCATAACTTGAGCTACTCTTCCCTGCCGTAGCTTCTCTGTTGCCATGAATGAGATGTCTGAAACCATTCTGATTGTTACTGCTTGCTGTATCTCAGTGTTGGTGGCTAAGCTCATCCAGCACTTGGCCTTCTTCAACTGAGCGAGCACAGATCCTCCAAGACAAGTTTTGAACTCAGTTTTCTACAAATTCATTTACATTTTTAACATGCTAAAGCCTGACTGTGGAAACAGTTGTTAAGCAGTGCTTCTCTCTATTTTGCTGGTCTTGTCTATATGTCTTTGATTTTTAACTCTGCACAAAGTTCATGGCCTTTCCCTTTCTTCCTTTACACTAATGGGAAATCATGGGTGAATCTTGTCTCTGTTGACTGCTATACCATTTTACTTCTGTGGATTTGCAGTTATCTGCTAGGCCATCTCCATTCCATGCACACCTTTGCTCTCATGGCCACAGAGTCTATTGCCACAGTGAGGATAAATTGGCATGATTTTTACCAGATGCAGTTCACTCTGGTACCTCATCCGGGAAGGGATCAAAGAAGGAAAGGCAATCTGTGCTATTACTCCCACCTTGTCATATTCTCACTCACTTTGCTTTCCCTGAAATTCATGCAAGACATTCATAGGTTATTCAGCAATGTAGCATTGTCTATAGCCAGTCTAATCATGACAATGTTTTGTTTCCTGCTTCATGGAGCACAGTATAGAATCTATTGGCATAGGAATGATCTCCTTTGGTCTGGAGCCTGGTAGTCAGGTTTGCTGCTTGCAATTCTAGAGAACCAGGCTTTCTGTAAAGACAAATGTGTAATTTGTTGACACTTCATGTAGCCTGCAAGGAATCTGCTTGTTCCTGGCTGCAACAAAACAAGATCTGCCCAATATGCAGCCATCTCTACTCACTCCTAGCCTCTGTCAGTTAGTTCTTGGCTTAGAGGAGAGCTTTAGCTCCTGTGAGATGCAAGTGGAGCCCAGTAAGAGACCTTTGCCATGTAGAGGGGTCACTTCTCCAAGTCTGCTGAGGAAGGA
Source organism: Peromyscus maniculatus bairdii (assembly GCF_049852395.1). Lineage (NCBI taxonomy): Eukaryota > Metazoa > Chordata > Mammalia > Rodentia > Cricetidae > Peromyscus > Peromyscus maniculatus. Next base: position 14,245,323 of record NC_134868.1, read on the forward strand.
AGAGAAATTGAAATCTTTTTTTTGTGTTTTTTTATTATTATTTTATTTTATTTTATAATATTATTCAGTTCTACATACAGCCACAGATTCCCTTGTTCTCCCCATTCCTGCCCCCCTTCCCTTCCCCCCCCCGGCCCATCCCCCATTCCCACCTCCTCCAGAGCAAGGCCTCCCCCAAGGACTGAGATCGACCTGATAGACTCAGTCCAGGCAGGTCCAGTCCCCTCCTCCCAGATTGAGCCAAGCGTCCCTGCATAAGTCCCAGGTATCAAACAGCTAACTCATGCAATGAGCCCAGGACCTGGTACCACTGCCTAGATGCCTCCCAAACAGATCAAGCCAATCAACTGTCTCACCTATTCAGAGGGCCTAATCCAGTTGGGGGCCCCTCAGCCTTTGGTTCATAGTTCATGTGTTTCCATTCATTTGGATATTTGTCCCTGTGCTTTCTGCAACCTTGGTCTCAACAATTCTCGCTCATATAAAACCTCCTCTTTCTCGCTAATTAGACTCCTGGCACTCCACCCGGGGCCTAGCCGTGGATCTCTGCATCCAGATTCCTCAGTCCTTGGATGGGGTTTCTGGCACAACTATTAGGGTGTTTGGCCATCCCATCACCAGAGTAGGTCAGTCCTGGCTGTCTCTCGGCCATTGCCAGCAGTCTTTTGTGGGGGTATCTTTGTGGATTTCTGTGGGCCTCTCTAGCACTTTGTTTCTTCCTTTTCTCATGTGGTCTTCATTTACCATGGTCTCCTATTCCTTGTTCTCCCTCTCTGTTCTTGATCCAGCTGGGATCTCCAGCTCCCTTTCCCACGACCCTTGCCCTTCATTGCTCCCACTCATGTCCAGGTTGTTCATGTAGATCTCAGCCAGAGAAATTGAAATCTTGCATGCTTAGGCTACTGCTGCCGGGAGGAAGTGTGCATGCTGGGGCAAGGGGAAGCAGAGCAGGTGATTTACTCAGCTCATGAAATACTGCTGTGAAATGGTATACTTAAGTAACAAACATTCAGAGTGTTCTGAACATTAGAATCACAGACCTCTGGACCTCAGGGACTACTGGTTTAATGTGTGGGACAGAAGGGGAAGCCCAAGACTTCACAATGAAGGGATCCATCTTTGCCATCAAATTGAAAATAATCTCAGCCACAACCCAAAGCTGAATTTGCATTATTTTGGTGTTCCTGCGTTAAATCATCTTCCCCTCTTCCATATTTCCTGGTCCCTCTGGTCACTGGAATCACTTCAAGCAGGAAGCCTTAGCAGTGGTTTTACTTTTTTGGTAAAGTAAACCAGACAATGTTAAAGACTATAGAGTTGGCCCATGGAGAATGTATGGACCTTGAGTGATGGGAGAATATGTTTCAAAAGGCATTATTGACAAGAAGTAAATGAAGCCTTTTGCATCCTTCTTCCTTGACTCTTTTTTATTTTACTCACTCCATTCTGTGTGAAAGATGCAGAATCCATATGCTGTGGAGGTGACCTGGTCCAAGATCTTCTCTGTTCTTCATTCATTTCACTTTAAAGGTTCAAAACAAACACTGCATACATAGATACAAAACTTTATACTATTTTTATCTTATTTTTCTCTTTATCATTGAAAAGCATCTTTATGGGAGTCTGAGCAGATTTCAGCATTATCTAAACTTATTGGTAAACCTGAATGCATTCAGTGTAATTGAAAAATTTCTAGAATGTTGACTAATTAATGAAAAGGGCCATAGAAAATATGTATGTGGAGATAATTCATTTCAATAAATCCTCAAAAGCCTGATCTTGGAATGCTGTTAGCAAATTTCTGTGATTTAAAAACACTGGTTTAGTTTGCTGATGGCATGGCTGTTTGCATTTATTTTAAAGGAGCAACAATGCTTATTATAAAATCAAGTTTTGAAAAGGAGCTAGTTCTATTTATTGCTTTGAATTTTTTATAATAAAATATTTGTAGACTCCACAGGACTCACAGTTTTTTTATTAATAATTTCAGTGTTTAATGTGAACAACTGTAACAGGTTCTCATAAGAAACATTTTTTGAAAAGCAATTAATCAACATCTCCTCAATTACAATTCATCTTCATGGAACATAGAACACTAGTGAGCCCAAATATTATTTCAAGGTATACAGTTCTTTTCTGTCCTTAACATATTATTTGTTAGATTTGGCATGACTGATCCTGTTCTTTGGTGTTTAGTTTGAGAGTGTATATTTCTACTAAGATACAGTCATCACTATGCTTTTTATTCATGTTTGGTGAGACTAACTTGGCATTCTCAGGAAGTTTTCATATCCTTGGGTATGGGATATTCTGTATTTACTTTTCATTCCCAGTGCATTAGAGTTAAACCTTGTTACGAATAATCTGACAATTTATTATTGGCTCTCATTTGCAAAGTTTATTCTGTTTTCAGGACAGCTAATTAAATAGCCATTGACCAGGTTTCACTTTTTTGCTTCCTGGAATTAATTCATTTTCATAAAGGTGTATGCCAATTCTGTTCAAAAGAGATAAAAGGTATGTTTGTACTAAGACTTGCCCTATTCAAGAGCCCTGTCAGTGACTCACATACATGGCACCCTTTCATCTCTGAAGGTAAAAATAACTCAAAAGCCATCTTAATCTCTCTCTCTTTGTCAGTGTAAACTCACACCAAGAACTATGCTAGCTTTGTGAAACTCTTATTCTTCTCAATTACTCCTCCCTTCCCTTGAAGGAGGGACAGCTGCACTCCATTCTGTTGTCCTGAACCCACTCTCGGGGATATTCTGTCAAGTCTTCGGCTTTCTAAGTTTGCCCTTTCAACCCTTCATGAGTTGGAAAGGCATGACAAAGGAAAGCCATTCAATACTTTTGCTTCCTAATCTTAAGACTTCACTTTTCAAAGGCTCCCAGTTCTTATCAGATCTGACAAACCGAGTATCTCACCAAGCAGCCCCCACACTTGCCAATTAAATCTGGGCTCCCTCCTGTAATGTTTGTGGACTCTTTTTAGAGTGGGATCTCTTTAGTCTCAGATCTGTTAAACTGTACTCTCTGTGTTGCCCATTTATGCCTTAAGAGGTTTGTGACCTCTAGAAAAATTTTGTGAGATGAATTTTCATAGCTCATATGACTTTGACTTTGAATTTGCCAGGCTTTTTTTTTCTTGTACAAGAAAGAGGGCATAAAGGCTATCCTATTTTCTGAAATGAGCTGACATATCACATAGAATCTGACAGCAGAAGTTTATGTAAAAATATAGAAAAAACTATTGTAATAGTTTGCTCTCCTATAACAATATGGTCTCAGCATAAAGAAAAGAAGATGCAAAATGAGTCACTGAAGACTGAAATTCACCAACTTGTTCTGGATGGCTGGATCATAGACCATGCTATGAATCTGGGTTTAGCATATTGCATATATGCACTCATTTTCTGTAGGATTTGATGGCAACAAGGATTCACATTTCAAAATCCTGTAACAATATAAAAAATGAACTGGAATACTACTCTGGTACTTTTTGGGTAAGGTAACTAAAATTAGGAGGAACTTCTCAGAGTGGAAGTAAATTATAGACTAGAGGAAAGATTCATTGAGCTTTTATGTAACTCTGCCATTGATAGGATTTTTATAAATTTCCAGGGTGGGCAGACATGAAAGACCCAGTTGCCTAGTCTTTATTTATTGTATATTTTATTCAGGATTAAGCAGGACTGTGGTTAATATGGGCACTGGGACAGCAAAGCAGGGTTAGCCTGGGCTAAAACCAATTTCTGTGTTTTCTGTCCCTTGCCTGTGAGTTCTTAGGGATGGAAACACTGTTGGAAGGGAGAAAAGCTGACAGAAAGGGAAGTAATATGACTGCAGTGTGTGTGTGTGTGTGTGTGTGTGTGTGTGTGTGTGTGTGTGTGTGTGTGAAGTGGGTGCAAGCTGTAGGAGAGTAAACAGCTGTCATTTGCTCCTGAGGGGATCGGGGATGCAGTTGAAGATGCAGCCCTCCTGAAAAACCTAGAGCATGGAAATTTGTGTCCACCTTCCCTGGTTCTTTAACTCTGTGCCCTCCTCCTCCAAACTCTTCTCCACTCTTTCAAGAACTCATCATCCATCTGATTTTAAGCAGGAAGAAAGGCAGTGAAGAGAAGTCCTCTGCTTCTTCAAAGATGGAGTAGATGGAAATACTGTCTTGTTTCTGTTTAACACCACCATATTCCTGAATGACAACTGCATTCTAACAGAGGTTAAGAGGTGGGAATCAAAACCTATACAGGGCAGTGCTTCTCAACCTTGTTAATGCCGCTTTAATGAAGCTTAAATATCCTTCCTCATGGTATGCTGACCTCCACCCACAAAATTATTTTTGTTGCTATGTCACAACTAATTTTGCGACTGCTTTGAATTTTAATGTAAATATCTGTGTTTTCCGATGGTCTTGGGTGACCCCTGTGAAAGAGTCGTTCAACCCCTGAAGGGTCATGACCCACAGGTTGAGAACCACCAATCAAGGGACTTCAGTATCTTGGTTGGTTCCCTGGGTCTTCTTCTCACCTTACTTTTCCTAGACTTGGAGATGGGAATCCAGAAATGACTCCAACATAAGCCTATTTCCTCTAGCCATAGCTGGGAGAGGGATGTCCTTGTAAGAAAAATGAAATGAAACAAACAAACAGCAATTGTAGGACTTAGGCCAAATATCTCAGAAAAAAAAAAGTGACCTTGTGATTTCCACGAAAGCCATGCCACTTACTGTCCAATGGGGAGCCTGGACTGTCTCTGCCCTATTCTGTGATGAAGCATCCATTCCACCATTTATAAATAAACCTCAGTAGAGAATAGGGGCTTTCTTCTCTTCCTGGAGAATAAAAGCAGTGTCAGTAGATACCATGCGGGGAGCATGCCTCCCCACCTTCGGCACTTTTGAGGTGTCCTTTATCCTTCTCCTCTGCAGCTGTGTTGTATGAAATGAAAGTCAAGTCTTTATCACTACTTACTAGCGAAAGGTGACTTCCTCCTTTCTTATGGTGTCATCGGAGGCAATGTGGGCAAGACAGTGAGGTTTCCATAATCTGCTTAGTCAGGGAACTCTCAATGCCATCTGACAGACATTTAGAACAATTATCATCCAAAAGGTTCAAAAGCAGCTCTGCTAAAAAGCAAATTAAGAAGTATAGATTCCTAGAAAATAAGTTAGTTGTCTTCTTCAAAGGTATACTTTAGACCTAAAGTGAACACACTTAAAAGAAGTTAAAATAAACTTTAAGTAGATAGAATGCAATGCAGAATGAAATGGTCAGAAGGAGAAGTTATAGAACTAGAAGGTGGACTAAGAGAAACAATGCAATCTGGTCAGTAAAGACTGAAAGAAAGAAAGTTTAGAAGTATAGTAAAAGATTTCCCTGGAGTCCTTTGAGATAGAAAAGATAGCTGAAATAAAAGGTTATTTGAATAAATAATGCCCAAAAAACACCTCAAGTTTGATTAAAAAAAAATCCAAGGCTCCAACTTCAAAGAGGCTGATTAAATTCCTAATAATTCATATCAAGATAAACACACATTAGAACATATAATAAAAATTGAAACCTGGTGATAAAGGAAACAGCGCTGATAGACCTTGGAGTCAAACATGACCCACTTTCCGTACGGTGAGAAAATAGTTTGAATGATGGGGACTTTTTCATGAGGAATAAAGAAAGACATCATGAGCTAAAGGAAAAGAAAGAAAGATAATGTATGTGCATTTCCCGTGGTATTTTTGGAGGGCCTGTGGTGTCAGTTACACTTCCCCATATTTCTCCTTCTACGGTGCCATCTAACTCTCCCACCCTAATTAAAAACTTCTGTTCCCTTATTCCTGTTTAACCCTCTGAACCACTGCCTTCTCCTGGGTCGGAGGAGATGTGGGGTGAATATGATAGTAATGCATTGTACAAAATTCTCAAGAGGCTAATAAAAACATGAAAAGATACCATTTATCATGATAGTTCACACACAAAAGGGAATTCAATACTCAGTGAACAACAGCCATCATCCTGAGGGAAGAAAATATATTTCAGAATAATAAAAACTAAGAGAAACTGCGCTCTGAATAATTGACTTAAAACAATGACTAATGAGCAGAGTTCTTCGATCAGAAAGCCACAATCAAATCAGGGACCTTGGAAAAGCAGGGAGAGTGGAGTAAACAAGAATAGTAGTAAACAAAAGCAAGCTTCCTCCCTTTAGTTTTTTTTTTTAAGTCATCTTGGAAATTGAAGCAAAAATTACAACCTGATCTCATATAGTTCAGAACAGTAATAGAATAAATAGGATATTTTAAAATTGAGATGATTTAATAATTTTATAAGGGGGGAACATGAAGAGATGCAATTTTCTATATTTCATGTAGACTGGTAAAATGATAATACCAGGAGACAGGAATGAGTATATACAATGCTCTACTCAGAGGAACTACTGAAAAGCTAGGCAGAAATACTTTTAAATGTAGTACACTTAGATAAAAGAAAATCCTAAAATTATTCAAGACATCCATGGGAAAGTAGGAATAGGACAATATGGAAAGGAAAAGAGGTGTAAATATTAAACAAAATACACACATAAATAAATAGGGAGAGTTGTTCCTCCCAATAGCAATTATTACAATAAGTATAAGTAGTTGAAATGTACAACTTGAAGATTTTTATTAGGTCACACTAAAATTGACTCAGTAATGTACTGTGTATAAGAAAATGACTTACAGACAATTTGAAACTGAAGTGAGAGAGGTATGGTTAAAAATGAAGTGTAAATATTAACATTATATAAAGTAGAATATGGAATAAAAACATGAGGCAGAGATATTATGTTAAAGAATTTTTCTATGAAGGGAACAGCAATATTTAATCTGTACTAAAGAGAAGAGATAATATTCATGAAGCATATAACCCTGGATAACTTCCCAACTACAATTAAAGACTTTAATATTCTTTCAACAACTGGTAGAATAAGTAGGCAGAAAAGTCATCAATGATGCATAAGAATTCAACAATCTCACCACCAAACAAGATCTCATCAGTGTTTAGAGCATAATTCATTCAACACCATAGAACATACATTTTGTTTCATGGAGCATACGCTCCAATATGCCACATCCTGTACAATAAAAGTGAAACAGATGTAAAGTTGATCGGTAGACTCTGCTAATATGTAGACTCAAAATTAGAAGTCAATAACAGGAAAATCTGCAAGGTTTCAAATAACCCATGGGTAAAAGAGATGTTAAAGCAATAAAAATAAAGTACATCATAGACAAAATTCAAAGCAGTAAAAGCAGCACTGAGAAGAAAATTTGTAGCACTGAATGCATATACTGGAGATAAGATGTTATGTTTATTAATTACATTCCTACCTAAAGGGTTCATTGAAAAAAGAATCATAAACCTGGATCAAGTTAAAGGAAGAAAATCAGTGAATTCCAGAAACAAAGGGGGAAAGAAAAATACTTTAAAAAATGCTAGATCTTCAAGATCAATTTAATTGATTAAAACTGACAAGAAGAAATACACAAATTATCCATACCAGGAATAAAACTGAACATTGCTACAGATCCTGCAGACTTTACAAGCACAGGAAAATAATACAAGTTATTACACATACAGTTATCAGCCGTGATGAAATGAAACAGACAGAGTCTTCAAAAATCAAAGTACCACAAGTTCCAGCCGGTGTAATACCTGTTCGTATTTCACTGTAGCTATGAAGGGAACTGACTCCATAATTTAAAACCCAAAGAAAGAATTATCCAGGTCTGGATGGTTTCATAGAAAAAGTACAAGATGGTTAGTGAAGAATTAGCAATGCCCTTCACAATTCATCTTGGATGAGAGGCTTTACTTTTCATTATTTTTCCATCTGAAAAAGAAAGCAGTTATTGGGTGCTCATCTAGGTGTTCTGTAGTGGGATGTATTGCAGTGAGGAGACAAAACATTGACATAGTCTAAATTCCCCATAGATGATTTTTTTAAAACCAAAATGACATTACTGCTGCTATTTAAAGCAACACACAAAGCAGAAACCACATTGTACATAACATTATGAATAACAATTTCTTGGTCGAGGACCCTTCCAACTCATCTTTTCAAGTGTCTCCAAACCTACATGAGCTATTTGTTATATAAGACTTTCTTTATGAATTCTCCTCCTAGAGGAGAGTAGATTTTATCTGTGTAATAATAAGCTACTCTGAATGATGCCAGTGTATCTAAAGCTTAAAATCTAACATTCACATACAGAGAAAACATACTAAGGTAGTCTTTCTGGGTCTGGGCTACCTCACTTAGCATGAATGTTTCTATCTCCATTCATTTTCCTTAAAATTTCAGTTTTAACAGCTGAATAATATTCTGTTGTATAAATATACCACATTTTTATTAGCCATCAATTGGTAGACATCTAGGCTGTTTCTGATTTTTGGCTGTTGCCAATAGAGCTGCAAAGCTTATGATGAGCAGATATCTCTGTAGTAAAGTGTAGAATCCTTTGAGTATACGCCCAAGAGCGCACCAGTTAGATCTTGTGGTAGTTGATCTTCAGTTTTTTGAAAACAATATTTTAAAAATAATTTTAAATCTTTATTACTGATATTTTTATAATACCACACTTTTTTTTATATCCATGGCAAAGACTGAAATTTTGATTGAATGAAAAAGAAATCTTTAAGGGTATTTCATTAATTGTATTGCTTTGTATGCCCTTTTGATTTTGGGATATATTTTCAAAACTATCCAGTGTTATTTAAATTCTTTCTTACAGAGTGTTAACCTAGTTGTGCCCACTTTGGGGCATGTTTATCAAAACACATAATTACATTTTTGATTGAATTTCTTTAGTTGTTCTTGATATGTGTAAAATGAGCTTCAGATTTAAATTCTGATGTCTGATGAGCCACAGACTATATTCATACTCTTTATATTCTCTCTATATACCCAATTTATATACAAAAGCATATTATATATGAACACATAGAATATATCTATATATTCTGATATCTAACAGAATATTAGAATATTTTAATTATATATACTTAACATTCATATAACAATGACAATATGTTTGGAGTAAAATGTAGCATTTCAACAGTGTGAAGTCTCTGAAGAGGCATTGTGAATAACATTATTTCCTCATTTAGCTTAATGTGTTTCCTTGAAGTGTAGCAGTGGGACAAAATGTTGATGAAACAGAAATAAACTTTTAAAGTTGCCAATGATTTAATTTAACATAGTTTGCTTGATATTTGCATATACAGATTGTATTATTTATAATTAACTTCCCTAGTCATGTGTTGGTAGCTTTCTGAATCCATCAGTATCCTTCTGCCTTGTTGAAAAGGCCTGTCACATTTGACAATACCCGTCTGGCATTCATGTGTGGCAGGTGTGACCATTACACTGTTTTCTAAGTAACAAATACAGAGAGACGTGTGCAGAGACCTGATGTCCGCTCCTGCCTGTCCACAGCTCTCCTAGTTTAGGAAGAAGTTCCATGGCTGGACAGTGGCTTTTACCTTGAGAGCAATTCTGTTTTCCCGATTCATTTTCTTATAAAACACAAAACAAAACAAAACAAAATAAAAAAGATGGCCCATTTCATATACATATCTATTTTTCCTAGAAAAGAGAATAGCGAATGTATCATTGTTTTGATATTAACTCCAAATGTTGTTTTATTTTTTTTTGTGTGTGTGGCTTATGTCTAAGTGCTTTTTGTTAGATGCCATTCAAGTGTATTGTGAGTCTCCATTTAATTATACATCACAAACTATTTAAAAAAAGTAAAAAATGAAAACATAGCCTGCCTCTCACTCACCATAATTGCCTGCTCTCCTCTGCCTACATAGAGTTCCAAACTTCCCCTGAAGCAGACTGAAAAGGATCTGCTCATCTTTTTTTTTTTTTTTTTTTTTTTTTTTTTTTTTTTTTTTGCTGTAAGGAGTAGGAAGCATGCTCACTAGCAGCGCTGGTTAGTTTTCGTCAACTTGACACCAATTAGATTCACCTGGGGGTAGAGACTCTCAGCTGAAGAATTGCTTCAGTCAGACTTGTCTGTGGGCATGTCTCTAGGATACTTTCTTGATTAAGGAATGATGTAGGAGTGCCCAGTCCACTGTGGGAAGTGGCCCTGGGTTATATATGAACATATATGTTTATACACACACACACACACACACACACACACACACACACACACATATATATATATATATATATATATATATAAAACCACTAAGGCACTTGGCCCTGGGTTATATGAAAGCAAACTGAAGAAACCATAGAGAACAATGCAGTAATCAGCACTCTTTCACGGACTCTGGTTTAGTCTCTGCCTCTGGGTCCTGACTTTACTTTCCTAGATGATGGACAGGCATTTGGAAGTATAAAATAAAGGAGGTCCTTTCTCCTCAAGGATTTTTGTCACAGTGACAGAGAAGCTAACAAGGATCTTTGCTCCGGCTGCTTTCTGTGTGTCCCTGTGACTGTTGTTCTTTTCATTTTGCAGTTTAAGAGCCGTGTGTCAGCAATAATTTCCATCTATGTGTTGTCCCTAAATGATCTAAGGAGATAGGGGATTTTCATATTCCTAGCTCCCTTCAGGATGAGGTATCTTCCTATCATCAACCCCTCAGCCATGAATCCAGATCAAGTTGAAAATGTGTCTGGCACATTAAGAAGCAGCTGTGCGAACTGCTTTCTGTTCAAATCTGCTTGAGGAGAATGAATACACAGACTCTCCAGTTCTCCAACTGTTTCAATAACTATTAGTACACAGCAGGAAAGAAAATAAGAGTAATTCAGGTAATTAAACCAAAATTTGGTACCAAACTGGAGTTGAAGCCAATTTCAATCTCAGAGAATGAGTCCCAGAATCCCACAGGCTGTGGATTTTAAGTCAGTTTCTAACTTGACTCAGGAATTTCACAATTTGATAAATAGACAATAAAAAGAAAACAAAAGACCCTCACAGTAAGGGACACTATTCTTTGTGTTGCATATGGTATTATTTAAGAAGATAAGGTTGCATTTTGCCCAGGTCTCTCCTTCCTAAGTTTTTAGCATTGGCTATCTCTCAGACAGGAAAAATGCTACAGACACAGGGGACCTGGAATGGTTAGTATTTCTGCAATGACGGAATTCACTTCAGTTAAAAGACCTGTCTCAATGTATTGTGATAGTTTTACAATAAGAACATTGCATGCATAATGACTTAAAAGTAAAATCTTTCAAAGAATAGTTTTTACTATTAAAAAATTATATTTCATGGCTGTTTTTTTCTACATGTATGCATATGCACCACTTGTGTGTCTGGTGCCTGCAGAGACCGGAAGAAGGTGCTAAATTTCCTGGAACCAGAGTTAACTGCCACCATAGGGGTGCTGGGTATTGTACTTGGGTCCTCTGGAAGAATATCCAGTACTCCCAATGATGCCATCTTTCACCCCTCAAGTAATCATTTGTAAGGTTTATTTTATTTATTATGTATGCAGTGTTCTGTCTGCATGTGTGCCTGAATGCCAGAATGGGATAGCAGATTCCATTATAGATGGTCATGAGCCATCATGTGGTTGCTGGGAACTGAACTCAGGATCTCTGGAAGAGCAGTCAGTGTTCTTAACTGCCATATCTCCACCCCCTCAAGTAATCATTTTTTTTAAAGATTTATTTATGTATTTATTATGTATACAATATTCTGCCTGCATGTGTCCCTGCAGGCCAGAAGATGGCACCAGGTCTCATTATAAGTGGTTGTGAGCCACCGTGTGGTTGCTGGGAATTAAACTCAGGACCTCTGGAAGAGCAGTCAGTGCTCTAAACTACTGAGCCATCTCTCCAGCCCAAGTAATCATTTTTTAAGGAGGAATATTTCAATTAAAAATTTGGAGTATTAAAAGCTAAATTTGTACTAAACATATTTTTTAAATTATTCCTTTTTGTTTTTGAGAATGTAGTATATTTTCAACATTTCGCTCTTCTCTTTCTTTTCTCCAAGCTTTTCTATGTACTGCTCCTTGCTCCTGGCCTCTTTTTACATTAAATTTTGTGGCACATAGATACACACACACACACACACACACACACACACACACACACACACACACACAAATATATGTATAACTTGCTCATTCTATATAATGTTACTTATATGTATATGTTTTCAGAACTGATCACTAGGTATTGTAAAAGCAATTGCTGTGTTCTTCTCTGGGGAAGACCATTCCTCCCTCTCACAGCATTCCTTAGTTACCTGCAGTTCTTTATGCAGAGTTGAGGCCTGCTGGGCTCCCCTACCTCCACCCCTGTTTCCTGTCCATTTTAGCATGCTTATTGTTGTCCTTGTTCAGCTCATGTTTAGGCAGTCCTGTTGATTAGATTTTGTAGTTGTACCTTCTGATGTTCCTAGGCGATTTTTGAAAAACACTTTATGTAGTAATATAACAAACAGTAAGACTTGATCGTGTGTCCAGCTTGAACCCATTAATCTCTGAGTAACTTCTTCTCACTATCACCACATGAGTCTCCTTTCTCCATACTCTTTCGTATCCTTTGGACGTCCTGTTTGCTCACCTGGGATAGTCTTAACACTTTTTTTCTTAATTAACAGAGAACTGTCACTTGCCTCAGTTTGGTCATTATTAACATGGTCCCCAATCCAAGTAAGGTTTTTTTTTTTTATTATTATTATTATTTCATGAAACCCTATCCCAGTACTTGTTAGCATTCATCTCTGGCAAGTTTTATGCATTCATCTGTGTGATGATTTCTTTCATCTCTTTAGTCTATAAGCTCCACAAATTCAAGGTCATATCTGGTTTTGTTCACTTCTGTGTATCCACAGCCTGCATTACAGCCTGGCTCTTATCACTTGAATAAACACCTTTGTTAAAGGTCTGTATTACATGCTGGCATTTAAGTCATAACATATTAATGATTGATGAATAGTAAGAGACATGGAATTAATTTCATCGGCACATTCAATTTTAGATAAGATTGGTAGCATTTGTTCCTTATTAGATAGATATAATTTATTTTCAAACCTCATGGTTTTTCTTTTTCATAACCCAAATAGACATCACTCCACTGACATTTATGAGTCATAAATGAAGTGATTCTTTTCCCTTTACTTAACAAAATTTCCATAAATAAGAAAGGGAAAAATGAAAACAGTTTTAGTGGACTGGATAGTAGTCAGAGGACAAGTAGTGGGTCAGTAAATATGAGTGCTTGTATATATCACCATGGCTCGCTCATTAGAGAGTGATTAATAATGAAAGAAATCTTTTTTATTAATTAAATTTATTTATTCATTTTACATCCCGACCACAGTTTCCCCTCCCTCCTCTCCTTTCATTCCCACCCCCTACCTTCCCTCCTTGTTTGCCCTGCCCCCATCCACTCCTCTGTTTCTGTTCAGAAAGGGGCGGGGCTCCCATGAGTGCAAACCAAGCATGGCATATCAAGTTGCAGTAGGACTAAGGTCCTCCCTTTGTATTAAGGCTGGGCAAGGCGACCCAGAATGAGGAATAGGTTCCCAAAAGCTAGCCCAAAGAATTAGGGACAGTCCCTGTAAATGGTACTAAGCTCATCTCCTAGGCTGGTTCTTATACATCTTAGTTCCATCCTGAGTCAGAAAGAGACAGCTTGAGCATCAGGTGGAAACAGTGGATATTTTGCCTTCCATGTGTACAGAACTAGAGAAGCAGAGTAGGTTCAAAGTCTGCTTTAACTTCATTTAAACTGTGAACTTTAGCAAATAATGATTTGATTTGCTGTCTTTAACAAATGGGAGGCACTGAGGCAGGGTATTAATAAAGTCAGAATGATGGGTAGCAGAACTGTATGGGATCTGTTTGTGCTACCTGCTCAAATTCTGCTTGAATATTAACTGGCTTAATATTAGAACCTGTTAATAAATAAATCAAATGGTTTCAAAAGATTAAGGGACACATATGTTGCTAACTAATTTCCTAATGATTGCTAATTTTATAGCATAAAATTGTAACAGTACATTACATAAAATCTGCAAATTTCATTAACACCACACTTTAAATACTAACTCACTTTTGAAATAAATTTGATCAAATAATGCAGAACTCGGTGTAACTACCTAAATTCCACATGGTGTAGTTTCACACCATTATGTAGTATACACATAAATGAATGAAACAGAAAGATACTTAAGTGACAGCCCCATCCCTGAAAATTAATGGAATTCGATGATGTTTTTAATGACCACCCCAGATGGAAATTAATAGCTTCCCACAGAATACCATTTCAGTGTAAAATTACACTGTAAATCAAAAGTTATTTGGTGCTTATCTAAACTCCCTCCAGGGGCCTTTTAAACTCTTATAATTTTATGGGTCTTTTGTGGGGATAGAACACAACTGTCCCGTGTTCTCTTTATTGGTAGTTCTCTGTAGATTTAAAAGATGTTTTATCAGCTTTTGGTTTTAAGTTACATGGAGCAGGTAAAACAGGATGCACTATTCTTAGTCAGAAAAAGAGCTTCCATTCTCTTGAATATTTTTTATATCTTTCTTTAGACAATTCTATTTATTCTCAAAGCTTTTCTATCTACCTTTTTTTTTTTTTTTTTTGAACTGCGGTTGAATGTATGGTTTTGTGAATAGGAAACAATCTCCTTTGCTCAGCTTTTTCACTGAGCTAAGCCCTGGCAAAACCTGTTTGAATATGAGTGAGAAACTTAATCCTCATCTGCCTATGCTGACCATGGGAATTGAAGGTAGGTAATAGACACAAAGGTATTTATGTTATGTTACTATGCTGGCATATTGTAGTGTTGAGGGCAAAGCATGAGAGTGAGTGAGAGTGAGGAGGGACAGAGAGAGAGAGGAGAGGAGAGGAGAGGAGGGGAGGGGAGGGGAGAGGAGAGGAGAGGAGGGGAGGGGAGGGGAGGGGAGAGGAGAGGAGAGGAGGGGAGGGGAGGGGAGAGGAGAGGAGAGGAGGCGAGGGGAGGGGAGGGAAGGGGAGGGGAGGGGAGGGAAGAGGGAAGGGGGGAGGGAAGGAGAGGGAAGGAGGGGAGGAGAGGAGACCTATGTGACCTACCTGGCTCTTGAAAGTTTGGACTCAGGAAATGCTCTATGCTTCTATACTTCTGAACGTTAACTAGTAAAAGCGATTTTTGTAAAATTATCTACTCCAGAACATCACGGTGTTCAGAGCCTCCCCATCTTGTCACTTAGAATCTGTAACTCTTTATTTGGTTTTACAAGGACCCAAAGAGGGCGGTTCGTTGCAGGACAATTGGTCCTATCAGTTCAATGTAAAATACCCTGGAAGATTATCTCTAGTTTAAACTCATCTACCAATGCCAAACCAGGGTCTACCCTTTCCTACAGCATGGTTCTCTGGCTTGATTTGACTGAGCCATCACCAACATAAAGTTCTTGAATCACAACTCTAGTTCAATCACCTATTTGTTTATTAATAATATCTCTGTACCACCTTCCTTTGATTTCATTCCTACTTACCTGTGATTTTGCTCACATCTCCCATGTAGACAGATTTTTCTTTGAGCCACGAGCTCACAAAAAAAATGACACAGAGACATTATTAATTATGAAAGCTTGGCCTATAGCTTAGGCTTGTCCCACTAACTCTTATAACTTAAATTAACCTATTTATATTAATCTACATTTTGCCTCCTGGCTTTTCACCTCCTGTTTCCTCTCGATGTCCTCTGGAGTCCCTCCCACTCCTAGATTCAACTCCTCTCCTTCTCTCTCTGCCAGGAAGTCTTAACCTCTTCTTGCCTAGCTATTGGCCATTCATCTCTTTATTAAATCAATCAGGATGGGTGGTGGTGGCACACACCTTTAATCCCAGCACTTGGGAGGGAGGCAGAGGCAGGTGGATCTCTGTGAGTTTGAGGCCAGCTTGGTCTTCAGAGCTAGGTCCAGGACAGCTGGGGGTGTTACAGAG
This sequence comes from Peromyscus maniculatus bairdii, assembly GCF_049852395.1. NCBI lineage: Eukaryota > Metazoa > Chordata > Mammalia > Rodentia > Cricetidae > Peromyscus > Peromyscus maniculatus. The sequence continues at coordinate 14,261,274 of NC_134868.1, forward strand.
AGAGTCCTCGTCTCATACAAATAAAAACACAAAACAAACAAACAAAAACCAATCAGAAGGCACCTTGGCAAAGACACATCTTCTCAGTGTACAATAAATTCTTCCACAACACTCCTATGTCAGTCTGAACATGCATAAAACATCTGTGGGCTAGCCAGAGTCCTTCTTTCCCTTATAGCATCGGTGATTCCTTAACACATACCTGAGGTTAGGATCAATGACCCTTCTCTTTGACCATAATTTTTGGTTTGGAGTTCTGTCTTGGTGGAGTTTCATGAAGTGGTTATTTTCATTTGCTTAACTGAATGTGCTGCTCTTCCTGCTAAATTATGTTTTTCCTTGAGGGAAGCATATCTTTTCTCATTTGTATCTCTAATTCCAGTGCACAGAGCATGGGAGAAGGTAATAGGCATGTAATAAATGGTGTAACTAGAAGTGAAATGTTTTTCACCAGAGGGCAAAATAAAAATGTCTCTTTTTTTTTTCTAAAATAAGAGAAATAGCTTTATGTGTGATCGCTCTGTCTCTCTGTCTTGCTGTTTCTATCTATCTATCTATCTATCTATCTATCTATCTATCTATCTATCTATCTATCTATCCATCTATCCATCTATCTATCTATC